>NC_060124.1:98443589-98746620 GCF_021461395.2 Schistocerca americana | reverse complement strand
TTCTGGACACGAATTTTGTATGGTGCAAATCTCGTAACAAAGTACTGGTTACGTACAGGCCGTTACGTCAGCGAGAATAAGTAGTGGGAGTAATCCTAATTATATTTGAGATTTTGCATTTATATTGAAAATTATTAAAATGAGTGAAGGCAACAATGGCCAAAATTTGGTAGACTTGGATACGGAACAATCGGTCGAACAGTGGGAAACGCGCACCGCGGTACACATTGTTCAGGGGCAGGCGGCTAGCATGAAAGACGCGACCGCCGAAACGCAACAAAGAGCAGAAATGGAATTCCAAACTTTAGAAAATGTTTCGGAATCGGAAGTGAAAATCAAATCTGAATCCCTTGATGACGAATACGGGGGGACAATTAAAGAGGAAGCCGCTACGGAAGTAAAACCGGTAATTTCCGGAAATTTAACTGATTTATTGAATGTTTTGATTAACGAAATCAAGAGTCAATCGGCCAAGCAAGAAGATCAGGCTGCCAAGCAAGAAGCTCAGGCTACCAAACAAGAAGCTCAGGCTGCCAAGCAAGACGCTCGGGCTGCCAAGCAAGAAGCTCAGTCTGAAAAATTTGAACGGGTGCTAGACAATCAGAACAAAGCTATTAACGTTGTTATCAACAATGTTGGAGTTGTTAACACAAAAGTTGATAAAATCAAAGAAGATTTTGTTGTAATTAATACCGAAATCGGTAATCTTAAACAGGAAATGATAGGCGTTCAGGCGGAAATTGCGAGCATAAATACTCGTTTTAATTCCGAAATTAGCAGAATCGAGAAAAGTGTAGGAGAATCAGTTGCTCCGATCATCGAGAATAAGGTGACGGAACAAATTCAATTAGTGAAAAAAGAGGATCAAAAGAAGGTGGAAACTTTAAAGGCTTTAGTATCCGAAGTAGATACCAAAGTGACGAAGCAGGCTAATACCTGCGAAGAGAAAAAAAGGGAAGTAGAAACGCTTGCGACAACCACTTGCCAAGTAATTACGAGAGTGTCGGAGTTAGAAAAGAAGCTTGACGAAAAACAGAGCTATGTGCCAATCTATGCACATAGTTCGGAATTGTTGACGAAAGAGGAGCGGTTCGACCCCTTGAAAAAAGGCGGTATACACGCGACGGATTTCATTAAGAATTGTGAAAGAGTTTTACCCAGATCATGGACTGATGAGAGAAAAATTAATGCGATTATTGATGTGTTGGCTGGAGATGCCAAGCGTTGGGGCTTAATCCTGACTTTTGACGAATTTAAAAATTTGTTTCTGGCTGAATACTGGTCAGAGCAAAAACAGCAAAGTGTCTGGCGCGAATTTGTCGTATCGAGGCCTTCCGATGCGAATACGCGCGGTTCGATGAAGGAGTTTTGTGAGGGCTGGATCCGCAAGTTGGAATATTTGCGTGATCGCCGCTCGGAATCCTAAATAGTCTGGGAACTCTACAAGAAGCTTCCAGATGATACAAAACGATACGTAGGAAGCAATTACAGTACAATCAATGATTTCCTGGAAAGAGTGGAGGACGAGGACAATTGGCGCAATAATCGCGACAGTGGTAGAGGCCGTGGTAACAACATTGGGTACCACAGCAACCACAACAACGATAACCATTGGAATAATGCATACCGCAACCATGGCAGCAATAACAATAATGGTTCGGACCGTAATAACAATCGGTACAATGCAAATAATAACAGGAATGACGGAAACCAGTATCATACTAACGTGATAAGGGCTTCACAGAATAGTAGTAACGCCAGAGGGTGTGATCAGCCGCCTCAGCAGCATCCGGGAGGCGTATCTGCTGGGACGAGACGGGGAAACCATTAGCCGCGCCGGTGAGGGGCCGACCGGGCGTGGAGAAATTTTGGCGGCCCAATAACAGGAGAAAACCCAGGTGTCGTCGTTATGAAAATTCCGTATGGAATAATCAACGGCGGGAGAGTGTGCCAGTGTTAGGAGAAAGGCGTGCGCCCACAAGTAGTAGATCAGCTGTAGACATGGCAGTAGAAAATACATTCACTGTCAGTGAGAACAATTTAAGCAGTGTTACGGAATTCGATTATAAAGTGGCAGCTGTAACACCCACAGCGGAACTGGAGATTGAGTTTAAGAATGATTCGCAAGTGTTGAAAGAAGATCAGATGTCGGATAAAACGTCCGTCATCGAGCGAGGGGATGCAGAGAGGGATGAGGTCTGGTTAAGGCAGTTCGGTCGCTTATACGACGAACTAAGAGATTATAGGGGCCTGTAAGGGAGAAGTGTTTATGGGGAGCGCGGGCAGGATTTGCCGCGTCTCGTCCCGCAGGAAGGTCGTCATTGTGAAGTGATAGAAAGTTATGGCCCTAAACGGCAGACTTTACTAGAAATAGTTGATGTTAATGGGGAGCACGAGCAAGATGCGTCGTGTTTCGTCCCGCAGGAGTTGAATGTTGAAGTATTAATGGAAAGTTCTGGCCCTAACCGGCAGACTTTACCGAAAGTTATAGTGGTAGAAGTAGCCGACCCATCCGACGCAAACCTCCAGTTTAAACATTGCGAGAGTATTAAGGAGAAAGATTACGAAAATTTTAGTGATAGCCTGACACAATTGGTAGAAAAGCACATAGATTACAGCGTGTATGAGGTTAGAGCTGACATTATACGGTCAGACGATAGCAGTGTGGGTTGCGCAGATCTAGAGGAAGTAATTGCGGATACTACTGGGCACATTCCTCCAGGTAGATTGGCAGATGAGATCAATCTGACCAAAGTGGAATCAACGAAGGTGACAATTAGTGAATTGATTGCAAAGCAACACTCACTAGTTGACGAGTTATAGGAAAAGGTTTCGGTATTGGAGGCGAAGCTAGAGACTAAGCCTCAGGACAAACGTGTTGAAATTAAAACTGTATGTGAACAGAGGCTGCAAAAGCCGCCAGATAAACCGGATTTAGGATCAAAGCCGGATGGTTTTTTCTGGAATGACCTGGATATAGACGAGGATTTACTGTGGGAAAATAAAGAAACAGTCGAGGACAAGTGTAGACAGATAGTAGTGTCTGTTAATATGCACGACCTACAACTAAACGTGTTGATTGACACCGGTGCAGAATTGAGTGCTGTATGTGGGAAAATATTTGAGTTACTGAAAGACGGACCTGGCATCGTAGTTATGACAGTAACAGGAGTGAAAGTTATCGGTGCTACTGGGAAGGCCAGTAAACCGGTCACAAAACAGATTTTTGTCAACTTCGAGATATGTGGGGCACGATTTGAACAAGAGTTTGTCGTCGTGCCAGACTTAACTACGGAAGTAATTATCGGGTTAGATTGGCTATTAAAGTACCGTGCAGTGATTAACTGCGAAAGCAAAACTTTGACATGTATGTCACTAGATAAAACAATGGTAGTTGGTTTTGACGAGGCAGGAGACGGTGTGCGTAGGCAATACCAGCCTATACACATTGTTAACTGGGCGGATGACATTGGCGTAGGAATGAGTTTGAACTGCCGTAACATGAGGAATTTCGGCATTGACAAAAGTGTAGAAAGTGAATTGGAAGAGATAATCAAATTCCCTCCACGGATTAACATTAGTATTGGTGTGAAAAAAGATCGTTTGCGAGAAGTTATGAAGCTAAAAGCCGATGCTCGCATACGTCGTCATGACGCTAAAGCGCGTTTTGCTAAGTTTGCAATCGGAGACTTAGTACCTGTAAAAGCTCATGAGAGATCGAGCGAGATAGACAATGAAATCTCTAAATTTAAGTTTGTTTATAATGGACCATATAAAGTCATTGGTATACCTCACACAAATGCTTATTGCTTAGAGTATCCAAGCTCTGGAAAATTATTAGGTATACGGAACATTGTAGACATAAAATTGTACCGACCTAGGATCGATTAATACCACACAATGGGTAATTTATACAGTATGTAAAATAGAGTGTAAGATTTAACGATTTGCTAGATTGCCATGCTTTTGACTGACCATGGTCATTAAAGAAGTTGTAATTAATAAGTAATTAATTTTGATTAATCAATTTAATTTTAATCAATTTAATCATGATCTAATCAACTGAAAAAACCAAGCTGCTAGTTTAAGTTTTCAGCTGAGTCACAGTAGATTAAGGAATGTAAATATGATTTTGTAACTTGCTGTAAGATTTAATGAATGTGTGTTTTATTAGTCACTGCCGATGTACTTAGACCCTGTTTTAAGTTTCAGGCTAGTACATGCGTGTGATGATGGACAGTGTTGAGTTATCCATTGTGATAGTATTAAGGGACTCCTTGAGATTACTCGGGAGTGAGTTTTTCCTAAATAATTCAGTGAAACGGACGTTCTGGAAATGCCGTTACGCAGGCGAGTGAGATCAAGCGTTCCGCACAGACGGGCGCAACAATACTGGCGAGGCGGAGCCGCTGTCGGCTCTTGTGGCGCTGTCGGCTCTTGTGCCGCTGTCGGCATTCTTTGTACCAGCGAGTACGGAAGGCGGAATTGTTTTTCTTCCTGGACAGCTGAAAGAATTCTGCTGTTAATATTTATGTTTTTGTCGATCTGCTGTACATTATTTTCTTGTTTAGCGTTAAATAGATTCTCGTGACGAGAATATTAATTATGAAAAGGTTATACAAAATGTGTAGTCTATTTAATTATTTATTTGCGTATTTTGATATACCTGTTTTTATGACCATGCACACTAATTAATTTTGCAAATAGTATTCCATTTCTTATAGTGTTACGAATTTTAATGATTTTAAAATAGCTAAACCATTTTCTATGTTTTCTATGAATTTTGATATGATGTCAACCAGTTTTATTTTGGGCTGGATGACAGAGTGGAGTAAGATTAGGAGTGTCTCCACCCAATTATTATCGTCTGAAAGTTGGTTTACGGTTAATTAGACGAATTCTAAATTTTGTTGATGTTTTGAGCATATGCATTTCCGCTGTTTCTTTTTTGGGACATTTTCTGAGTCTGTTTAGGTTACACGAACATCCTCAGACAATGTGGGGCACGTGTAACGCCGGAAATGCATATCCTCCTATTTCCATCTATTGTACTATAAATTTGTTTTCCTTATTTTTGTTACCTGAATATATGACATTTCTGTGTCTTTACATACTGTAATTGTTTTACTGTTTGTATATATATATTTATGCACTTATGTCGATGTATAATTTTTTTGTTTCGTAAATATTATTTGTATTTTTACGCTGGGTCTTGCCTAGGGAAAACTGCTATCGAACGATTTCATCGATGGGTCGTGTGAAGAATCAAAGTGTGTAGGACCTTTGGTAGTGTTAACTCTGCCGCGTGGAGCGCGGGCAGAGGGAGTCTGGCTGGAGTAGCGAGTGGAGCAGGTGTGTGGTGTGAAGCTCCCGCGAGTTGCCGCGCTTTCGGGGTTTGGCAGCATGTAATTGCACTCAACTTGCGATGATAGTTTCGGACATGGTGTCGCGGACGGGAAGCATTAGCTGGCGCACATCAAGAGCCCGTTTCGTCTGGTGACCATGTCGAGAAGAAGGCGCGCCAACATCTAGCTTCTGCAACAGCGACGGCCGACAATGAGTGACTGTCGCCACATCCTCGATCGACGGCTTCAAACATTCAATCAACCAACAAGGAAGACTGGAAGCACGTAAAGTTTTAGAACTGTATGGCAGACCTCAGCTTTTCAAACTTTTAAAATTGTTGCATCACAAAATTACAGCTACTTAGCATGAACCTTTGTTGCCCATTGTCCCAATTGCATTACCAAGCAGGGTCCCTTTTTTCCGAAATGAACCCGAGTGTCGTTGAAATTCAAACGCCTGCATAATTCCATTTCAGTGCTTTAATTTCAAAGTTCAGTTAAAGTATTCATAGCTGGCTACAATATTTAAATTACGCAAGCACAAATTAAGAGTGCGAGTTTTGTTACCTTATTTTAGCTTACCTGTGACTGTAGCTCAGCTTGGTACGTACCAAATTTTACTATTGTTAATTGTTCAGAATCATTTAATTCAAGTTCAAAGCTAATTCTCTTATTTCTAAATTGCATAGATTCAAGTAGCTTTTGAAATGATTGTTGAGGTAGTCCAAGACTAACCGTACTTTACTGAATTTCGATGTGCTTAAGAAAGAAAGCTTCTTATTAATTTCAGTCACTAAATTAACTTTCAGTTTTCCGGTTTTATTAATTCTTTTGCTAAATTAAGTCAGAGTGCAGCGAAAGTTATTACTTCTGACAAACTTTCAGTTTTCACACTACACGTGTCAACCTTCAGTTGCCACGCCTCTAGTGCTAATTATATGTGTAATTACCTTTCTTCTTCAGTTACTATAGTAATTGTCCTTAGGACTGGCGACCGTAATTTCCCCCAAATCTCAAATATCTAATTACCGCTAGTTAACTGTTAACGTAACGGCCGCACATTTACTTTCTTCATTAACTTTAGCCCTTTTCAAAATTAATTTCCACCAGTTTCATTTGCATTTTTCCTTTCATTTAGATGTAACCCTTTCCTCCCTCTTTACCGACAGATTAACTTCGGTGTCGATTGCTTTTTCCCAAATTTCCATTAGGTACACGCAGTTTAATTTTTCACTGTCATTAAGGTCGATAAGTGAGGGGGAGGTTACAACTGTCATCTGATTAACGCACGAAATGCCTACCAAATGTGTTATTTCGAACTTAACATCACTGTAGGACATATATGTAATCGAAGGCGCGCCATAAGTATGCAGCAGTATGTTTACTGTCTATCCAGAGTAAAGGGAACGTCTACATGCTTTCGACTCACTCAGAAGACTCAATCAAAGCAAAGGACTTGGAAAAGCAGTTGAACGGATGGACAGTGTCTTGAAAGGAGGGTATAAGATGAACAAGCAAAGTCAAACAGTACACCACAGTAAATAAGCGACAACATGCCACAGGCCTCAAGATCAACAAAACAAGAATTCACTTACAGATATCACTCAGATACATCAATATTAAGTCATGCATTATATTAAGAATATATATACATACATCCTGCCCCCAGTCTCTTTATTAACCAGGCAGTCTTTTATGGTTCATATACAATCACTTAAATCTAGTGGCTTTTTAGGCCTCCTATTTTCTACATCTTTCACTAACCTATTCAGATCTTGCCAACGTTTTGTTTCATCAGGTGGCTTTTTGGGTTTTTGAATGTCAAAGTCTTTAGCAAGGCACAACTTCTTCTGTTCTGCTATTATTTTTTGAGGTAGTTCTTTTTGTTACTGTAATTCACACTCCTTCAAAACATTTGTTAAGGGTTGCCCCAGTATAGTATCATCTGGAGGTTAATGCTGAACTATCACAGATTTCATTTTCGTCATCAGATTCGAGCAGGAATGCAACTTTTAGACAGTAAGAAAGATCAACTCTAGATGTTTCAGCTACTTCGTTTTTTGAATTATTTTCTGCACATTGCGTATCGTTTGGAGACTCAGTTACTTCTGTTGAATTAGTTTGAACGATTTCAGCCTTAACTTCATACTTAGTATAATCGTCATACACATTGATAACGTTCATTTCATTTTCCCCTGGGCTACCATCCTCAGGTAATCGTGCGAAATTCCTACTAGACACTTCTGCATTAGAATCACAAAATGCCTTTCCATCAACAATGACTTCACCTTCACTGCTTATAGTGTCATGTTTACTAACGTACTCAAAAATGGTTCAAATGGTTCTCAGCACTATGGGACTCAACATCTTAGGTCATAAGTCCCCTAGAACTTAGAACTACTTAAACCTAACTAACCTAAGGACATCACATACACCCATGCCCGAGGCAGGATTCGAACCTGCGACCGTAGCAGTCCCGCGGTTCCGGACTGCAGCGTCAGAACCGCACGGCCACCGCGGCCGGCTTACTAATGTACTCCTTTACATCACTTTCACCTATTATTAATTGTGCACACGCCTTTAGCGTGGCATATTCTACCTTCCTTTCCTCTTTGTTCATCATAGCCTCCCCCACATCTATGTCTTTTACCTCATATACATCAGTATCAGTAAAATAATCTCCTTTTCACTCGCACTTTCTGGCTCTCTTTCATTCTTTAAGAATGCCTTTTCGCAAGATTCTGACATTGAGTTATCCTTATTATATGACATATTAACTTTATTTTCAATTTCACCTTCGCCTATTACTGAAACCGGCCAAGGCAAGTGTCCGATCCCGCCCCTTCTGTTTCTCTCTACGGCAGCCAACTTGTCCTGACCTCAGCCATTTGTGTGTGTTACAGAGTACAATGCATGGTGCTCCCGCAAGCGCTGCCCCGAGAACAAGTGGTCACACGACTTTGCACTTGGAACGCCCCTATGTATCACTCTGCGCCCGTCTTCCATAGGGGCATCCTTAACCTTCCTGCCCCGTATTTTACATCTTTCCTTCTCGAATTTATTCTCTGACATCTTTTCTGTGGGCCCAAAACCGGTTTTCGCGTGAATCCGGCCCGTAACACACGCGGTTTTCAATTTTCCACTTCGTCTCTATTTTGGAAATTCCGCGCCATGTATCCGCTACTGCGCATCGTATAATTTCCCCTTCCTCTCGGGCGACCTCTGTGAATCGTGTTTACAAGAAATCTATCGTTTTCAGGTCGTTCATTTTGGTCATTACTTTCTCGCGAATAATTGTTGTTAGTATGGGGGCGAGACTTGCGATTTCTTCGCCAGTGATCTTCATCCTCTACCCTTTCCAAGAACGCAGAAAAACTTCTATGGGTACTCCCAACATCTCGTTTAGAATCCTCAGGCAGTTTCTGTCAAAGAACCCAAACGATTTCTGCTTCAGTCCTCCTAGCCTTCAGATGTATCAGGCTTCTGTACCATGATTGGCAAAACTCTTTCATGGTTTGCCTACCTCGATATCATACAACCTGGCTATTAGAAACTCACGCCACAACTGGTCTTGTTTTTGTTATGACCAGTACTCGTCAATAAATTTTCCTTTCAAGTTTTCATAACACATCTGGTTAGCATCCAGATCCAACCCCCCACCTTTTTGCTTCTCCCGTTAATGCACTGATTACTACATTAATTTTTTCCTGGTCAGATAAATGTTCAGGAAAGTTCCTTTCGCAATTCTTTACAAAATCAAAGGGGATCCATCCGTTATATCTCTTTGTAGGGTCGAATTTTTCCTCGCCCTCTAATATTTTACTGAAAGGCATTCTTTCAGTTAAATGTAAAGGTCCTCTTTGTATTTTTCTTTCCAAGTCATAAATTTTGCCTTGGATTTGTGAAGTGTTATGGTCACACTTCTTTTCGCAAGTAACAATCTGTTTGGTTAGTTTTCTACTTGGTTCTGTTACAGATTGTTTAATTTGTGCAAATTCCGCGTTATATTCTGTTTATATTTCGGATTTAAAACCGAATACCTTTTCATCCACTTTAGTACTGACTAAGGGTTCTATCTGATCTTGAATTTTAATTACTTCTGTGTCAAATCTTTCGTTAATGTCATCAATCCGTCCTTGTTTGTTGGCAATATTGCCATTGATGAGAGTAATTTCGCTTTTGGGGTTTTTAATTTCATTACTTATAATGTCTACTTTTACGTCAAACTTCTCGATTTCTTCACTAAGATTCATGCTGTGCCCTTGCATTTGTCGATTGAAATCACTACCCTGTGCTGCAATTTGTTGCCCCTGTGCTGCGATTTGTGCCTTAATACTGTCATTTTGAGCAGACAGTATTCTAAGCAAGTCAGTCAGGTCTAGTGTCTTTTCACTTTTAGATTCTACTGCATTTTCGTGTTCAAATCCTACACCCCTTTCTGTTTTTGGTGATTCAAACATATCCCACGATTCATTAGCATAGCCACTGTCTTCGACTAAACACACTTTCGATACACTAAAGAAACAAGGTATCAGTTCTCAACTCTTACTGCAGCAAAACACAACTTGACATATCTGTAAGAAACTGACACAGATTTTGGGATTTGCAAAACGTATCAATGTAATCATGTACTAAGCAAAACTTTACCATCCTCAGTTTTAAGAACTTTTAATTTTGAAATTGGGAACAACAGATTAATAAGCAGTTTTAATAATAAAATTATTATTTTCAGCAGACATCATGCACTTTAGCTCACTCACTTGCCACATTAACTCTAACTTTCTTTCAATGAAGGACACTCGGTAAGCACTTGAGAGTGGTAGGGACCCTAAGTGGATATGTGACTGAGGATAAATCACGGTAGGTGCCAGAGTTCAGTTAAATTTTACTTTGTATTTGGGTACACTAAACATCCAATGCTCTGATCCTTCACTGTACATTATTATAGTGTTCCGTTACAATGATTGCGCCATATGGTGGCGATTGCATGTTGGTTGGTGGATTTGCAGGTAGAATTGCCGGACTCTGTCACTTCTTGGTGGCGATGACAGACATAAATTCCAGAATAGCTCCGGCTCTTGTACAATCCATCCGAGGCATTGGAAAGTGTCAGGAAAAGCATCTCTCGGAACCAGCACAATATACAACTTTTACACGGGCAGTTCACAGTTTGGTAGCTCGTCCCCGACTGGCTCTTTGTTCCACCTTTTCTACCTATGCCAACCACAATTTGCGTGCACTACACAGTTCCGTTCCCGAGGGGAACCACAACACCTTTTGCTTATGAAATAATTAAGAACTCTAAATGAGTATCAGCAGTTTACATAACAGCAAACAAACATTTTAAATAAAACAGAACTTTTGCACTTATTGACATTTCTATAAAAAAATTATTTAAACAAATTCCAAATACATACAATAAGTTTTCTCTCCCTCCAATTGGGCCAAAGAATTTAAATGACAGATACACCACATTGCATTGAATCAAATCATGACATCTAAGTTTTAACAAAGAAGGGAGTATACAATTTTGTGTTATCGATTCAAACACATTCACAGAAGTTCAACGATGTAACACTAAATAAAACAAAAGGCAAAATAAATCAATAGAGCATTAGAGCTATGGTGTTACAACCCTTCCTGTTGCTAGGATACAGCTGGGGTGGACGCATCGCGCTCACAGCCTAACGTTACTCCAGCGCCTCTACCAACAGCGATGACTTCCGATTTCCACCCGGCCGATGATATGGACGCCCCTTCACTTATCTTTCCAGCGACGGCCTTCCACCTAGACCACCGCTACACCCGTCTTCCGACGCGGACTGACGAACACGCAACTAACGTTCACCTAAAAGGCCAAAGAGGAGGCGCCGTACCTTCTCAGAACTAGACAGATCACCTCCCCCTGAGGCTCCAGAGACCGTCCTGTTTGAGGAGGCCTCGGAGAACCAGCATGACGACACGAATTAGGACAACGTGATGCGGCTGTGGCTGTGTCGGTGGCTGCTCTGCTAGTTCGCCCAAGTGTACCTCAACCATTGTACTCCACCGTTGCGACTGCCGCCGAGACATCCTTCGCTCTTACGAACGAAGTGGAACGTTAGGACATCACAACCACAGCCCCTTCAATGGCGTGGAGTGACGACGTCGCCGAAGGCCCGAATCACTCGCTGGGGACGGAATTAACCCAGACGGAAGCCTAGTTACCCCGCCGATCACGCCGTTAGGTGGCTGCGGCATGTCTCGCCGTTGACTCGCCCCTCTTCACCTTCCGCTGACGGTTCCTCTCCACGGCGACGTCGACTCCAAACCTATCGAGTAGTGACTATCAACACTAAAATCATTTTGCTCCCCGGTGAAAATTCAACTGCCGTGAGAGATGATATGGGCATCGGACATGGACATCGCACTACTACAGGAAGTGTACTTGACCACCCTTCCACACATCGAGGGATATAACACTTATCCTTCTCCTGGCGACCACCTGGGACGTGGCGTAGCCATCTGCGACCAGGAACGAATTCTGGTGGCTGAAATCACATACCTTTAATCCGCCAGAGGCATGGCCTTCGCCGTCATGGGGACGCGCTGTGTCAACATTTACGCTCCGTCCGGCTTCGCCCGCAGACTTGACAGAGCACACTTCTATTCACAAGAAATCGACCCTTTGTTTCTTGGGCACTGTGACAGTTACTTGCTTGGGGGTGATTTTAATTGTGTCCTGCACCCTAAGGATCGAATGCCCCACTAAAACACCTGTCAAGAACTGCGCCACGTCGTCTTTGGTCTGTTTCTCCGTGAGAATTGGGAAGTTCGGCATGGCGATGCACCTGGACATACTTCCCAGACGATTCACTCCGCGAGCGGCTTTGATACCATTTACGTTTCTGCAGTCCAAGGTGCAGAGTTATGGCCATTGGCCTTTCCGGACCACTGTGCCTACATCTACATCATTCTTATTACGCAACAAGTGGTCTTGGGCAGTCGTGCACCGTGAAAGCTAAACACCTCCAAAATTCATGATCCCGGATGTCTTCAACGTGTTACCGAGACATGGACCACCAGTGATAGTCGCTTACCTAAGTACTGCACAATCCTGACTTCATAGCTGGAATGTGCCAAATCTGCCATTCGACGTACCTTGAGTCAGTATGGCGAGGAAGTCGCTGCGTGGCGCCGGCACACTACCGACTATTTCTACGCCGTTCTTCGCGGTCACGACGCCCAGTCGCAATCCCCACCCCCATGAAACCCTGAGGGATCGCTGCAGAATTAAGGCGCAAATTGTGACGTTGGCACACCGTAGACTGCAGGGGGCGATGGTGCAGACCCGACGTCAAGATTCAGTTTAACAAGAACATACCACCACGCATTATATGACCGCTAATGGGAAACACCGACGACAACAACTCATCACCGAGATCTCCACCTATCGCTCCCAGCAAGTAACTTGCCAGGCCGAAATCGTCAATGCCTTTTAGGCCACTACCGCACAATGTACCAGGAGGGGACTGCTAACAACCATGCTGAGGAGTTTGTGTTACCACACGTAACCCGCACTCTCGCCAGCGACGAAGTGGACGAACTGGTGGAGCCAGTTACGCGCCACGAAGACCACGATGCAATCAGCGGAGGTGCTCTAAATAAGTCACCTGGTGTGGAAGGATTTCTCACAAAATTTTACCGCGATTTTCTCGAACTAATGACGTTACGGTGGACGACGATGTTTCATGAACTGATGACGATGGGGAACGCCGTACCACCGTCCTTTGTCACGGGAATTATTACACCCATCGACAAACCGACACCGGGAGTTACGACAGGACATTACCATCCACTGACTCTGCTTAACGCAAACTATAAAATATTCACACGACTCCTGGAGACGCGATCCCGCAAGATCCTGCCTAGCATTCTGTCCCCGGAACAGACAACTTTGGGTGACTCAGTTAATATACAAACGGCCACAAGAGATTATCGTGATTTAACAGGACTGGCAGCGGCGTGCAGACTCCGCTCTGTGAAGGTTACCATTGATTTTGACAGTGCATTCAACAAGGTGCAGAATCGTTTTCTGTTCTCAGTAATGAGAGAATGGGTTTTCCACCCGCCATTATCGATGACAACCGGCACCTGTATAGCACCGCCGAATCGCTGATTCAGGTCAATGGCCGTGTGGTAGGACCAGTGTCGGTCTGGCGTTCCATAAGGCAAGGTTGCTCATTTTCGACCCCACTATATACCACAAACCTGGAGCCACTTTCGGGAGTCTGACGAGCCACCTTTCAGGTCTCACTTGGCGACAGCACAGTTTTCGATGTCGTGCGTACGCGGACGACCTCCTATTCTTCGTCCGCTAATGGAATGAAACACAAACGGTGCTTGATTTGATACGGAACTGCAGCGGGCAGTAACATGAATGTAGCAAAATCGACGGCGATGTCCATTGGACGCGGCTCCTCACACGACGACCTAGCACCTCTCCCGTGTGTACAGATAATACGATACCTTGGTATAATTTTCTACTCCACTGAGCACCGCCACGTTAACATCAGTTTTCGGCGTGCACTCCAAATTATCCGCACGTGGTGCGACAAAATCTCCTCCGCCGACCCGTGTCCAATACCTCAATCAACATGTGGCGTACAGAATGCTCCAAATCGCACAGGTCCTCCTGCTGTTATCAACTATAGGACGCAGCCTTCAGGCTGCTTTCGGGTACTTTCATACCGACGCTATGCTCTTTAAGGTCCGTTACGAAACACTCACCCTCCCCCCATGAGCGGGAGGCCTCACTCTTGTCAATATGCGGCACCGAGCGGCGCCCTTGCACATGTCCACCATGCAAATGCAGTGGAATGCGGACCCTTCCTTAATGCGCAGCTTGCTCGAAATTCATGTGCCCACGACCATAACTCCACCAGTACGAGTTGGATACATCAAGCACAACCTGAAGCACATTTCTAATTTCATCGTCGACTTCAGTTATGCTCATACACACTTCCGAACACGCGTTCTCCTCGACCTACAGATTTTTACAACCCCTTGCTTCGTTACATATCCAGCAACAACATAGAACTCAGACATTCATCGAGGTGATGGTAATAGTCTGGCGTCATATCCACCAGCTTTTCCTTCCTTCCAACGTCCGGGCTACAGGGTACCATTTATCATGTGGAAACTTCGTCACAAATCGACGTTTTCACACTGTAGGACAACGGATTCTCCGCTTTGTTCAATATGCTACATCGTGGATGACGATGTCCACCAACTGACTTGCGCCGCCACCAGTGACGTCTGGAAACTCGGGCGACATTTCGTTGCCTGTTACCTCCGCGTTCCCCCGGATTCGATTGGCCCGTGGACTTTCAAATGGTTCAAATGGCTATGAGCTCTATGGGACTTAACTTCTAAGGTCATCAGCCCCCTAGAACTTAGAACTACTTAAAACTAACTAACCTAAGGACATCACACACATCCATGCCCCAGACAGGCTTCGAACCTGTGACCGTATTGGTCGCGCGGTTCCAGACTGTAACGCCTAGAACCTCTGGCCCCATGGTTTTTTACCCATCCTAAGGAGACTAATTTCCCCGTCACCAAAAATCATTCAGTTGTGTGGGTCAAGGGGTGGACGATCACCTACATGTATAATGATGGCGACAAATCACGCCTCGACTTCTGGCACTGCATACAAACCGCCCATAGTGAACTCGAGCACCGACCGCGCTACCGCGCCTTCTTCGCCAAGTACCTACACGTGACCTTTACGTCACCCTAGCTCCACTGGATGGTGCCACACGCAGACGACACTCTCTCTCCCTCCCCCCCCCCCCCCCCCCTCGAATGACGTCTGAGACTCTCTGCGCTACTTTCTATATCGTAGCCCTCAGTAGAGCAGGCGCATGGATAAGAGCCTCCATTCTTTTACGCACTATACCAGAGCACGCTGGTCATTCCCTCAACTCTACTGTTTCCTCCTCTTTGGCATCTACCCTCCTTTCGGGCGCTTTTTGCCGGTAGCGGTGGCGGAGACACAGTGCTCCGTCTGCTGGGCAGTTGCCCGAAGGCCTTATCATACCCCGCACCTTCTTCCCTTTTTTTTCTATTGCCTCACACCTCTTAGCTTAATTCAGTATTATTCTTATTATTTTTTACCGACACATTGTTAGTTAAGACTTCTGCCCACCTCGTTCGAGTGTAATGTATCATGTTGATTCCGCCGGAAGGATGGCATTTCTGTTGTATTTGTGATTGTACAAATAAAGATATTTTGTTTCATATATATAGGTTTATAGACCACTAGTTCGTGAAAGTCAAAGGTCTCGAGTTCGCGTCTGGGTCCTGCGCACAGTTTTGACCTGCCAAGAAGTTTCAGATCAGCGCACACTTCATTCTGGAAACGTTTTTTAATTGGAAAATCGTGAAGAGTTTTCACACAAAAATCAGAGGCATTACTTTCTAAAGTGCCGTCGTCAGTCTAGACAAGAACATTTACAACAGTTGCCTAGCTTTGAATTCAACTCGCTTCTCCTCTTGATGGTCATTTAAGCAACTTGTGTGCAAATACAGTTGTGTATTAGAAAACCAATCTCGAACTGTGTCATTATTTAGTAACGTAAGTTATGTAAGGTAAAACTGTCTACAACACTAGGCTGGTTTGAACCGCACTGCTTTGACAAGGACGGTTCTGTCAGAGACTGGACGGCGTTACCATCCTCCAACCCTTAAACTAACTTGCCTAGCCTGATACGTGGACCTGCATTTTACCGTGGAGTCAGGGCCATGGCGCAATAATCCGTCAAGGCCGCCATCAACGCGAAGCTTGTGAACCCCGCACAGGCTTTGTAGCGGAGATTCTATTTGAGGTTGGGCGCCTTTAGCTTCCACCATCCCTTGAACTACAGATTTTGGTCAAAAATACACCACATCACGACAAATGCATTCACGAAAATGAATGCAGGTCATAGCTGAACCCGCAGGCAGCGCTGTTATATTTGACCACGAACTGCACCTGCGCAACGTCCTCAATACGTTGCAAGTGACAGTCGTGGTCAGAACACTGTTCTTATAGTCGTGTATGCGTTATGTCGCAACTAAAAGAATTCTAACTTGGCCCAGTTGTCTGTGATATGGTGGGTGCTTCGCTTACCAGGTGTCAGGTGTTGCAAAATTTACTGTAGTGAAGATTTATTCCACATAGATGGAAAGCTGAAAAATACACTACCAGCCATTAAAATTGCTACACCACGAAGATGACGTGCTACAGACGCGAAAGTTAACCGATAGGAAGCACATGCTGTGATATGCAAATGATTAGCTTTTCAGAGCATTCACACAAGGTTGGCGCCGGTGGCGACACCTACAACGTGCTGGCATGAGGAAAGTTTCCAACCGATTTCTCATACACAAACAGCAGTTGACCGGTGTTTCCTGGTGAAACGTTGTTGTGATGCCTCGTGTAAGAAGAAGAAATGCGTACCGACTTTGATAAAGGTCGGATTGTAGCCTATCACGATTGCGGTTTATCGAATCGCGATATTGCTGCTCGCGTTGTCGAGATCCAATGACTGTTAGCACGATATGGAATCTGTGGGTTCAGGAGGGTAACACGGAACGCCGTGCTGGCTCCCACCGGCCTCGTATCACTAGCAGTCCAGATGACAGGCATCTTATCCGCATGAATGTAACGGATCGAGCAGCCACGTCTCGATCCCTGAGTCAACAGATGGGGACATTTGCAAGACAACCACCGTCTGCACGAATAGTTCGACGACGTCTGCAGCAGCATGGACTATCAGCTCGGAGACCATGGCTGCGGGTACCCTTGACGCTGCATCACAGGAGCGATTGCGATGGTGTACTCAACGACGAACCTGGGTGCACGAATGGGCAAACGTCATTTTTTCGGATGAATCCAGGTTCTGTTTACAGCATCATGGTGGTCGAATCCGTGTTTGGTGACATCGCAGTGAACGCACATTGGAAGCGTGCATTCGTCATCGCCATACTGGCGTATCACCTGGCGTGAGGTGCCATTGGTTACACCGCTCGCTCACCTCTTGTTCTCATTGAGGGCACTTCTAACAGTCGACGTTACATTTCAGATATGTTACGACCCGTGGCTCTACCCCTCATTCTATCTCTGACAAAACCTACATTTTAGTAATATAATGCACGACCGCATGTTGCAAGTCCTGTACGGGCCTTTCTGGATACAGAAAATGTTCGACTGCTGCCCTGGCCAGCAAATTCTCCAGATCTCTCACCAATTGAAAACGTCTGGTCAATGGTGGCCGAGCAACTGGCTCGTCACAATACGCCAGTCACTACTCTTGATGAACTGTGGTATCGTGTTGAAGCTGCATGGGCAGCTGTACCTGAACACGCCATCCAAGCTTTGTTTGACTCAAAGCCAAGGCGTATCAAGGCCGTTATTACGGCCAGAGGTGATTGTTCTGGGTACTGATGTCTCAGGACCTATGCACCCAAATCACGTGAAAATGTAATCACATGTCAGTTCTAGTATAATATATTGGTCCAATGAATACCCGTTTATCATCTGCATTTCATGTTGGTGTAGCAATTTTAATTGCCAGTAGTGTATCTTTCGCTGAGTCACCAACATCTGAAAAGTTACAGCAGAACTAAATGTCGCCCTCACGAATCGCCTCGTCACCAAAGCAACAGCTCCATAAGCAGAAAATTGGAGGGGGAAATGGAATTCCTAATCCAATCATCAGCGATGCCACGCTCGTAACAGGAATACGTGGTGACAAAACAATAAAACCTTCGCTATGGAGCAGTGGAAGAGTCAGTGTTTGGATGAGTCTAATTTCACATTTTTTTCCAACTTATGGCCGAGTGTACCTTCCAAGAGTAAATCATAAGGAGGATTCAGTGCTGGCTATGGCTTGTGCTCCATGGGTCCCATGGTTACTCTGCAGGGCTCTACAAGGCTTACGTGACGATTGTGGGTGGTCACGTCCAACTCCTGGGCAATGTTTGTTCCGCAACGGTGATGTTGTGTTGCAAGACGATTGAGCCCCCTTCACGCAGCTCACATCGTCTATGACTGGTTTTGTGAGCAGGATATATCGTCTCATGTCGCCTGGCCGTCGAGATCACCACATCTCAATTTTGTTAAACCTTTGCGGTTTTCTCTGGAGGGAAGAATGCCCGATCGCTATCCACCTACATCATAGCTACTGGTTTCCCCTCTATTTTGTAGGAACTATGGTACAATATTCTATGGAAAGCCATACAGGACCTCATATACCGGTTCCGAGACGACTAAACGGTGTTTTGAATGACAACATGTTACCTACACGGTATTAGGCTAAGTGATGTGTTTGTAGTGTTTCCAAATGTTTTTCCACAACTTGAAATTTACAGAGCCTGACAGGATAAACAAGACGTTATAATGGCCTCTGCACGAAGGTGGCAATGTCGATTTTCTGGTAAACAAAGTACTGGTCGAATCTAAATAACCGAAAAATGGCAGAAAAATCCAAGGATCAGGCGAGGATTGAACTCCCGGACTAGTCTGACGGGTTGGTTCACATGATACGATTTTTAAACTAGGGCATATGGTCGGCTTTTCGTTAAATTGTGGTTCTCGACGCTACGCGATGTGGCCGAAACACGCGATTGCCGACCGGAGAACAGCTATCGCCGTACCTTCCACTGCAATGTCAGTTTGCTGTAGCTGACTCTAGCGATCTACATTATGTGATCAAAAGTATCCCGACGTCCTCAAAAACATACGTTTTTCATATTAGGTGCATTGTGCTGCCACCTACTGCCAGGTACTCAATATCATCGACCTCAGCAGTCATTAGACCTCGTGAGAGCAGAATGCGGCGCTCTGTGGAACTCACGGACTTTGAACGTGGTCAGGTGATTGCGTCTCACTTGTGTCATAGGTCTGTAAGCGAGATTTCCAAATCCCTAAACACCACAAGGTCCACTGTTTCTGATGTGATAGTGAAGTGGATACGTGAAGGGACACGTACAGCACAAAAGCGTACAGGCCCACATCGTCTGTTGACTGACAGAGACCGCCGACATTTGAAGAGGGTCGTAATGTGTAACAGGCAGACATCTATCCAGACCATCACACAGGAATTCTAAACTGCACCAGAATCCACTGCAAGTACTATGACAGTTATGTGGGAGGTGAGAAGACTTGGATTTACTGTTCGAGCGGCTGCTCATAAGCCACATATCACGCCTCGCTTGGTGTAAGCAGCGTAAATACGGAACTTCTAAACGTTGTGTGAACGTCATCTGCCAGCGTGTGTAGTGCCAACAGCAAAATTCGGAGGTGGTGGTGTTATGGTGTGGTCGTGTTTTCCGTGGAGAGGCTTGCACCTCTTGTTGTTTTGCGCAGCACTATCGCAGCACAGGCCTAACTTGATGTTTTAAGCACCTTATTGTTTCCCAATGTTGGAGAGCAATTCGGAGATGGCGATTGCATCTTTCAACACTATGGAGCACCTGATCATAATGCACGGACTGTGGTGGAGTGGTTACACAACCATAAGATCCCTGCAGTGGACTGGCCCGCACAGAGTCCTGACCTGAATCCTATAGAATGCCTTTAGGACGTTTCGGATCGCCGACTTCGTGCCAGGCTTCACCGACTGACATCGATACCTCTCCACAGTGCAGCGCTCCGTGAAGGATGGGCTGCCATTCCCCAAGAAACCTTCCAGAACCTGATTGAACATATGCCTGCGGGAGTGCAAGCTGTCATCAAGGCTTAGAGTGGGCCAACACCATTTTGAATTCCAGCAGTACCGATGGATGGCGCTAGGAGCTTGTAAGTAATTTTCAGCTATGTGTCCGGATTCTTTTGATCATATAGTGTATGTGAGGCGGTGACGGTCTTCAGCGCGACGAAGACAGGGCGTCAAGCTCTTATCAACCAACACCTGCGTTACTATTTGCATACTCTCTTGATGGAAACTACTTCTCATAATCCTCTGAAGCCGTTGCTGTCGGTATCATCCATATGGAATTCGGAACGCACATCTATGACTGTTGCTGCAAACAAATGGTTGTGGGAAACAGACACCAATGATTGTTGAGCAGAGACGTCCTTCACAAATGATTTGCGATAACCTGTGCTAATTTTTTGCATCACAATCCGTTTAGATGTGAACGGCGATAGATACTAGCATCTTCACACTTACTCGGAACTTGACTTTTGTTTGAATTTCTTTATTTTTTGACTTTTTGTCTTTCTTGTTGTTATCGTTTTTCAGTCCAAAAACTGGTACGATGGAATTCTCCATAATAGCTTTGTGATCTCCATACAACAACCGGAAATTACTTCCATTTGAATCTCCTTACTATATTCAAGTCTTCGCGCCCCTTTAAAAATTTTATTTCTCACACTTACCTCTAGTGTACATCTGTAGCGCCACATTTCTTAAGCTTCTGTTGTCCACTTGTGTGAAAAGCTTACCGTCCACGTTCCACTACCATACAAGGCTACATTCCGGACAAATACCTTTAGAAAAGACTTCCTGCCATAAAAATTTATACTATATCATAACAAATTCTTCTCCAGAAATGGTTTTCTTGATAATGCCAGTCTGCATTTTATATCCTGTACTTCAACCTTCGTGAATATTTTGCTGCACAAATAACTAAATTCGTCCCCTACGTTTAGCGTCTCATTTCCTAATTTAATTCCCCCACCATCATATGACTGTATTCGACTACATTCCAACGCCTTTGTTTTCCTTTTTTCATCTTAATATCATAATCTATTTTCGAGACACAATAAATTCCATTCTTCTCCACTTCCAAGTCATTTGCGTCTCTGAAAGAATTACAATGTCATCGCCAAATTTTGAAGTTTTTGAATTCTCTGCATGAACTTTAAAATTTCTCCTTCGGTTTCTTCATTGGTTGCTCATTGTACAGACTGGATAACATCAGACGTAAGCTATAATCCTGTCTTTCTCAACTGCTGCTTACCTTTATGCCCGACTCATGTAATGCGGTCTGGTTTCTCCACAAGTTGTAAATAAACTTTGCTTATCTGTATTTTATTGACTATATATTGTCAAAGTCACTTATCTCAGTGGATTTCCCCATTTGCAGTCTATATCTTCAGCACGATGTTCCCCCGGCCGTGTTTGCACCGCTTACATACTTTTGTTACCAGGTCACGTGCCCGCAACACACCAGGTGGCATCCAACGCCGCAGTCAGCAGTGGTCATGAAGTTTTGGCATACTCGTGTACGGTAAAATGTAGCAACTGACAACTTTGGTGCATTACTTGCGTGTGCGTGGCTAATGACGATTTGTACAATGAACATGGTAAACTATAACGAGATAATGTGTTCGTTACAAAGCGAAGACGCTCCTCTGCCATGCGTAAAACATCCATTACTTTCAGCGAATACTTGTTTCAAACAAACCAGTGGTTGCGACGTGTAAACAGGTGCAAAATGAAAAAAAAAAAAAATTAGAAATCTTAATCTGTACTTACATACTCTCATTTTAATGAAAAACTTTGGGCAGCAATGAAATCACCAGATTGTTTTAGAGGTTAATAGTGGGAACGGCACCGAGTAGTCCACTGAAGGGCGGAAGTAGTACCTTGTGAAGAGGCCACAGTTCCCAGGAACTACCAAATGTTTCCCCCTTAACACCCTTTCCGGGTGTCCCTTACAAATAAAAGTGGCTACACTACTCCAGAAAACGGACTGATTGCCGTAGACTCCAAAACTTATTCCAGCATGGAATTTTTGGATATTAATGGAGTGCTACTATTGTATATTTTCCACACTGTACCTATTTTCCAATGGTGTTCGGATGCTGGCAACGACTTTATGACGTAGAAACCGATAAGAAGTCCTCGGTGAGCTACACGAATTCAGGTTTTCAGTTTAGAGTGCAACTCTTCTGTCACTGCAGGAGCGTCCATATGCCGTCCACAGGAAAGGGATCTCATTATTGAATGTACCGTAACACTGATGCATAACCGTGACCTACGATGTTTACGAAAATCGATATTCCCTTTTTGTGTATTTTTTCTGAAAAATGTCAGAAGCTACCAATCACAGTCACGTTTACGATGTGTATGTTGAGCAGTTGGCGAGTTCGTCAAAGGTACACAGGTATGACAGTTCACAGACGAGTTAAACAACGAGACTGACGAATAAATCATTAGTAGACGATCTATGACATACTCGACGATGCGACGAAGCGGGTGAAAGAGAACTCGTGACAAACTTTCCCTGTTTGTGACTTCGCTACACTTTTAAGTCTCATTGTAAGCTTACCGACCTGTTTTGTATCTCATACGTATGACACATCTTGGTCATCAATCTTCTTCTAATATTTGTTAGGTGCTTTAAATAAGAAAGAAAAAGAACAGAAGAAAAACATCAAACGAACAGACGTTGGAGGCCCAACTGTACCGACACGTCGTGGCATCCTCAGCGCTCAGGCGTCACCGGATGCGGATAAGGGTTAGCACGCGTTGAGGACGCCGCTCTCCCGACCTTTGTCTGTGTTTGTGACAGACTGGAAGAAATACTGTGGAATTTACTTCTCAGTTCCCTGATATCTGTTGTTTTAAAACACACGCTGATCAACTTTTAGGTGGTAACTTAGATATTAAAACTTAGGTCTGCAGCTTACTTACGCCAGCCTAGGGAAAAGCTAACAAGAGACCAGTCACAAATTGTTGAATAACGTACTTTTCACTATAATAACTGTCGCAGATAAGTACAGTGGCGAACTGACTGTACGAGTATTCTCACTGACTCGAAAGATTACGTAACGACTGCTGGACGCCGACCGCTTAAACGAAGCAACACACAGTGTTCGCACAGGTTGAATGCTCGCCTCTGTCTACCTGGGACTTTGCAACGCCCTCGTATAGTTGATATAACAAAAAATTAAAGCTAATACGTTTGTAATTTTCAAATAGAATACTCAAAAAAGAAAAAAAACTTGGTAATCTCTTTTTTTTAATTGTATGTTTTCTAAATGGACACAAACAGTCTCGACCGCAGTTTTGGACCATCCTCAGACCCTCATACCCTGATGGTAGTCGATGGTCGTGATTGGACAGTGTGTTGACGTTCGTGGAGTTACACCGTCCTCTCCATTCCCCACCACTACATACCATCATGTTATGAGGGTCTGAGAATGGTAAAAGCTGACCGACAACGGTTTCCATGAAAATAATTGTTTGTACAGTGGAAACTTTTTGAATTCATTTTGAAACTACATTTTGTCAGACCACTGATTTTCACTAGAAATGTTCTCAAAAGTTACTATTAGTAAGTTTCCAAAATCAAAATTTACAATTTGGCACTATAAGCTGTACTACAGAGACTGCCTTTATATTTTATAATGCAAAGGCAGTGGTATTTCATAACCAAAGCTCACATCTAAAAATAGTGGCTGCATCGTTCGTTCTTGTCTTCGTAACACTAAATAGCATAATAAATCTCAATTCCCAGTTAATACATGTTTTATTTTAATAATACAACTTGTTATTTCTTTAATAAATCTTTGTATGTTTATAACTTTATCTCCACGCTCTGGCCGCTAGTATTCTATTTGGTAACGGAACCAGTCCCTGGTCGAAACCGCGCGGCTAACGACTGTTGTACTGCCTAGGCTCGCCATTATGTAAACTGCACACCGTCGGGAAAACCTTTAAGGGGCTCCGGAAAGGCTCAAAATCATGAAAAGTTCAATTTTTACTATTTTGCGTTTTCTGAATCTGCAGACTATTACCTTTTAATAGATATATAATTTATTCAATTCCGAAGACTACAACTATTTTTAAATTTTTTTGAAATGTGTTCTACATGGGCGTGACCCACTGTGGCGCTGTTAAACTGCTGTCAAATGGTGTTATTATTAACGTCCGTGTTCATCAGATACATTTTAGTGATGTGAGATAAAGTATGTGTTGTGGCTAACCTGTGATGGTTCAATATATATCGCTGGTGTGATTGTCGATTGTTTCATGTTTATTTACTCTGTCGTTATCTCGAAAATATTCGTAATTAATTCTGTTTCTTGAGTCTCTGTTTTGTTGAAGTATAATAATGAGTAAAAGTAAAGTTATTAGAAATCCTCTGAAGGCTTTTAAGAAAAGGAGAAATGTTGGAAAGCCAAAGGTATGTGTTATTACTGTAAACAATAAAGACGATAACCAAGTGAGTGAACCTAACCTCTCAAGTACACCTGCCCATAGCAGTCAAAGTGGGAAAGAATGTTTTATGGGCGAATCGGATGTGAATGAAATATTTGATATGTCGGTTCTCAAAGGAATTTTTTCAAACTGTGTAAGATGTATTCATTGTAGTGAAGTTGGTCTGGAACTCTCCATAATAAAGCACGTAGGACTTGCTAGTGAAATACAACTGAAATGTGATAAGTGTTCATACATGACCACCTTTTGGAACAGTGTTGCAGTAACTGCAACTGAAGAAAATGGTAGCAAAATCTACGAACACAACATTAGATTTGTTTATTCCTTGCGTTCAGTTGGTAAGGGTGCTACTGCAGGTGCAATTTTCTGTGGCATCATGAATCTTCCAAATCCCCCAACCAAGTTTACGACCTATAATAAATTAATAGGGTCTAAAGTAGAAGATATCTGTATAGAATCTATGAAGAACGCTGTGGAAGAGGCAGTAATGGAAAGTAATGGTAACAGAGATTTGACTGCAGCGTTCGATGGTACCTGGCATAAACGGGGACACACATCTCTTCATGATGTAGTATCTGCCACCAGTATGTATACAGGGAAAGTTTTAGATGTAGCAGTAATATCAAAATATTGTAGATGTTCACAAAAATATAAAGTTACACATGAAAATAATTGCAAAGCTAACTATAGTGGCAGTAGTGGAGGAATGGAAGTGGCTGGTGTTGCCAGTATATTCCAGCGTTCTGAGGCGTGTGATAAAGTGCGATATGTTAATTACCTTGGTGACGGTGATTCTGAAAGTTTCAAACATGTTCAAGGACTGAAGCCCTATGGTGATGATGTTGTAGTGCAGAAATTTGAGCGTATTGGACACGTACAGAAGCGAATGGGAACAAGACTTCGGCGACTGAAAGCTTCGTACAAAAAACAAAAACTCTGTGATGGTAAAGGGTTGGATGGGAAGGGAAGGTTAACTGACAGTGTAATTGACAAAATACAGAACTATTATGGAATGGCTATTAGGCAAAATACACAAAGTGTCGACGAAACGAAGAAGCCTGTTTGGGCTCTTTTTTTTTCATATTTCTTCAACCGATGCAAATCCCCAACATAGCTTGTGTCCCAAAGAAGAAGACAGTTGGTGTAAATATAACAAAGGATTGCTAACTGGTGAAGTGTACACTCACAAGCATAGTCTGCCTCATGCAATAATGGAGGTGATAAAACCTATTTTCAGAGACTTAGTAGCACCTGAACTGTTGAAAAAGTGTATTCATGGAAAAACTCAAAACCCCAATGAAAGTGTAAATAGTGTTATATGGTCGAGAATCCCCAAGACTGTATTTGTTGGAATAGAAACACTTCACTTTGGTGTGTATGATGCTGTTGCGACTTTCAATGATGGCAACATTGTAAGGTGCAAGGTATTTAGAAATATGGGAATGAAGATAGGTTCTAACATGGTACGAGCGATGCTTGCTTTAGACAAGGAACGCCTTCGGGCGGCAGACAAGGCTGTAAAGAGTCTAGAAATATAAGCAAGAGTAAACAGGAGGAGGAACAAGAGGAAGCTGGAGAAGGAGCTTGCAGAGGATGAAGATAATCCATCCTATTGACCTGGAATGCACTAAAAAGTTAATCCAATCTTTATCGCTCGATTCCCAAAACTTTTATTTTCTCATACTAATTACATGTTTTCTAAGGATCCTCCAAACATATTTGTTTCAAACTTTCAGTAAATGTTACACAGTACCTTCTGCATAATTTAACACAGCCTTTTTCCAAAAAAACTGTATATTTTTGAATATATAAATAAAAAATTGCAAAAAAATGTTGTGAATTTTCATTACAATTGAAAAAAATCATCCTTAATAACTGAACTAAAATTTTGTAAAAGCCCTGTGTTAAGTTGTAGCCCATATTCCAATAAATAATCTGTAAGAAGTTCAACTTCCTACCTCAAATACTTTGTGAGGAAAGATGTAATTTATAAGCGTTATTTTAACATTGCAAGTATAGGGCGTTCCAGAGCCCCTTAAAATCCCCATACATCTGGGTCGAATAGATTATTTTCCCACAAATATACAAGGTGCATTCAAGTTCTAAGACCTTCGATTTTTATTCGAATTAAGTACTCACCCGAAATCGATGAAACTGGCGTTACTTCTTGACGTAATCGCCATGCAGACGTACACATTTTTCACAACGCTGACGCCATGATTCCATGGCAGCGGCGAAGGCTTCTTTAGGAGTCTGTTTTGACCACTGGAAAATCGCTGAGGCAATAGCAGCACAGCTGGTCAATGTGCGGCCACGGAGAGTGTCTTTCATTGTTGGAAAAAGCCAAAAGTCACTAGGAGCCAGGTCAGATGAGC
Organism: Schistocerca americana; assembly: GCF_021461395.2. Classification (NCBI taxonomy): domain Eukaryota; kingdom Metazoa; phylum Arthropoda; class Insecta; order Orthoptera; family Acrididae; genus Schistocerca; species Schistocerca americana. The sequence continues at coordinate 98,719,701 of NC_060124.1, read as the reverse complement.
AGGGAGCATGAGGAATCACTTAAAAGTTGTTATCACGAAGAAACTGTTGGGTAACGTTAGCTCGATGTGCGGCTGCGTTGTCTTGGTGAAACAGCACACGCACAGCCCTTCCCAGACGTTTTTGTTGCAGTGCAGGAAGGAATTTGTTCTTCAAAACATTTTCGTAGGATGCACCTGTTACCGTAGTGCCCTTTGGAACGCAATGGGTAAGGATTACGCCCTCGCTGTCCCAGAACATGGACACCATCATTTTTTCAGCACTGGCGGTTACCCGAAATTTTTTTGGTGGCGGTGAATCTGTGTGCTTCCATTGAGCTGACTGGCGCTTTGTTTCTGGATTGAAAAATGGCATCCACGTCTCACCCATTGTCACAACCGATGAAAAGAAAGTCCCGTTCATGCGGTTGTTGTGCGTCAACATTGCTTGGCAACATGCCACACGGGCAGCCATGTGGTCGTCCGTCAGCATTCGTGGCACCCACCTGGATGACACTTTTCGCATTTTCAGGTCGTCATGCAGGATTGTGTGCACAGAACTCACAGAAATGCCAACTCTGGAGGCGATCAGTTGAACAGTCGTTCTGCGATCCCCCAAAACAATTCACTCCACTTTCTCGATCATGTCGTCAGACCGACTTGTGCGAGCCCGAGGTTGTTTCGGTTTGTTGTCACACGATGTTCTGCCTTCATTAAACTGTCGCACCCACGAACGCACTTTTGACACATCCATAACTAAATCACCACATGTCTCCTTCAACTGTCGATGAATTTCAATTGGTTTCACACCACGCATCTTCAGAAAACGAACGATTGCACGCTGTTCAAGTAAGGAAAACGTCGCCATTTTAAGTATTTAAAACAGTTCTCATTCTCGCCGCTGGCGGTAAAATTCCATCTGCCGTACGGTGCTGCCACCTCTGGGACGTATTGACAATGAACGCCGCCTCATTTTAAAACAATGCACCTGTTTCTATCTCTTTCCAGTCCGGAGAAAAAAAATCGGAGGCCTTAGAACTTGAATGCACCTCGTACAGTATATCTGCGATGAAGATAAAACCGTGACAAGTTAAATATCACAGCAAATATTAATGATACTGCAGTGTCAAAGAATTATATTTCAGCCACCGACGTTTGGAGCGAATTCTAGTGTTGCAAAGTTGGCTTCCCTCCACACAACTGTCAACTGTTTAGCGGGCGGAGCGGCCGCGTGGTACATGTGATCGTCGAGTGTCGGCAGTTCTCCTTCCTCTCCGTAAAGAAATATGGAAATAAGTTTATAGGAAAGCGTCTAAGAGTACTTACTGCTGGATTTTTAATATAAAGCGAACGAAACTACCTACGCGCAGGTCCCCATTTAGTGACATTTAACTAAGATTAATTAAAATCAATGTATTTACGATCAGTCGAATTTCTAAAGAAACAGATAAAAGATCCAATTTTGCTCCGAACAGTTGCATAAACACCCCCCCCCCCCCTCCACGACAAGGGCTTCATTCCAGCAGGAACGCACCGGAGTAGTATTTCGGCACCACACAGCGAATTTTTTAACTCAGTGAAGCAATTCGGCACGGGAGATTTAAAATAGTACACGTATGTTAAATCGCAACGTAACTGTAGTTTGCCGCTGCGGCAGCACCAGTGAATGCGGCAATGGGCGACCAGGGTGATTCGTTGGGCAGCGGCGTGAAGCGAGATACTGTGTGTGACAGCGCCAGCCCGCATGTGTGTGTGTGTGTGTGTGTGTGTGTGTGTGTGTGTGTGTGTGTCACGATGAGTACCGTTTTGTGCCGACATGAGTCGAGGAGAAACACGGAGCATAGTGGCGCTGCAATTTTAACACAGACTGTAGCATCTGTTAATTATATTAAATCTTTTGGTTTTCTTGGTCAGACTATAATAAACTCTTTTAGAAACTTGAATTTCAGAAGAATATTCGTAAAAAATGATTTATGATACAACGTTATATCACAAGTCTACAAAAACGGAAGTTTGCGGTTTTTTGTGGACGGCAGGGACGGTTATGGTGGTTGTACGGCACAACAGGTGCGATCAGACACTATAATTTTAGAAATTAAGGACTGCCAAGGATGCCCACGCTAGGCCTAAAAACTATGCCAAATCCCGAGGCTGGCAGCCCTATTTCTGGTACACCAGCAAACGTGAGTGTCGTTTTTACAAGATAATCCACACGCAAATGATAGGCTGGTGCCCAGTTTCCTCCTCAAAAATAAGAGACGCAGACAGTGGAAATACGATAACACACAGAACAACGTGTACTCAAATAAACAGACAGATAGCACTCAGGCCTCCCTTCTGATAGGGTTACTGATAATTGTCTAGCGACCTGAGGAGCATCAGGCGACGAAGCTAAAATAAATTACTATGAAATTTACATTCACGCGGAATTCTGCAGATTAATGAAGCACAAATTTTTCTTAATGTACTTATTTTCCAATGCTGACAGGAAGGTAACACATTCTTCTGAACCCCTTCCACCGTCTCGCAGTCTCCCCCTCCTCCCCTCTCCCTCCATCCCCTCTTCGTCTCTCTTACACCTACATACACAAATCAAACATGTTCCCCTCCGACAGGGGCATCTCAAAACTTCATACGAAACATTCAAAGTAAGCGTCGACCTGACAAAAAAGAACGATGAAGAAATGAGCTGTGGCAACAAAATAGCGAGTCTCGGTGTGTATGGTGACATAAATTTTCTCTCAGATGTCTGTTTTGTGGATGAAAACGTGTGATGCAACGCGAGAGTGAACTGTAATAGGAGTTCAAAATGGTAGATGTAATTACAACAAAAATGTACATGAAAATTGTACAATGGGGCGGAAATCTCAAGTATTAGGTTAGTGAGTTAAGTTCGTAGCGTTTTTGTTGTGCATGTTGGTATTCAGGTTGCTATGGGTTTATTTAGCGACTATCAATTTTTATTTGTACTTCATTATTGCTATTTGAATTTAGATGTTGTGATTTAGTCATCTAGAGTGGAGCTGCGCGCTCTAGAAAATGGCGTGCCAAGTGTAGGGTCAACATTTCCCACATTTTCTTCATTTTGGGTTCAATTGTGTGTGAGTGTGTAAGGGGGGGAGGGGGAGTGATGACGACCGCGGAGGCAATCAGAAACGTTTGCGTCGTGTTTCAGGATAATAATACCATTGGACAGAGCACGGCAAGAAAATGGTTTTCTCGGCAGTTGTACTCGAGAACTGGCAAATGTGAAGGACTGTGGTCATTCCGGCGTAGTGAGAGATTTGCTTGCAATGCTGAATATTGAAAAACCGGGTCTATGGGTACCGTGTACTCTAAGTCAAAATCACAAACAGCAGTGGTTGGCGATATGTGCGTCTCTGCTTGCTCATCATCAACTGGCTCGTGGAAAACACCGACCATTCCTATTGTGTACGGTTACTGCTGACGAGAAATGGTGTCTTTGCGCTAACATAAGGAAAAGAAAGGAGTGGTTGAACCCTAACAAAGCTACAGCTCTCCATACAAAGACCTGCCCCCATTCGCAAAATATAATGTTATGCATCTGGTGGAAGAGCGACGGTGTTCTGTACTACGAATTTCTTCCCCAAGGTGCTCATACTTATTTTCAGCAACTGAGGTATCTTATGGACGCAATCCAAGGATGATCATTCTGCTGGACTGGCAAAGAACACTATAGAGGTGTTATTTTGGGAATTCAGTCCCCACTCACCTCATTCACCTGATCTTGCGCCCTCAGATTCTCACCTTTTCCGCTCCCTATCAGACAACCTTCACGGAACCTCTTCGACGAACTCTTCGCCGTAAAACCACGCTATTCCTACAGTCGCAGAATCGTAAAGTTACCCCAGGGTTGTCAGACTATTCCAAATAGAAAATGTTCACCAGTTACGTTTATTAAATTGCTGGAGAAACGCTACGATCTTATGCACTAACTTATTACGGTTCATACACCACTATTACCCTCGAAAAAGTATTCCAAAATTCATGACTCTCGAAGCAAATTCTTCCGATTACTTTGCAGATGATACGCTGACAAGTTATAAACAGGCGTACAAGCAAAATGACCAGTACAAGTCCACTTTCACACTTTTTTTCTTCAAGCGACTGATTACAAAATTCACGTGTTGTGAATTCGAGGGGTGAAATGTGAAAACAGCCATGAAGCTGTGGCGGTCTGTCTAAGGGGAGGTGAATACAGAAGGTTGTTACCCTTGTAAGTAGGCTATCTAGGTTTTTATGTTGGTAAGGCCACGTAGCGCTCTGTGTGAAAATCACTGACTGTGCTGTGGGCAGTCTGTGGCTGGATGGCATTGTTGGAATGTTAGCTATTGTAGTGTTGGGCAGTTGGACGTGAACAGCGCGTAGCGTTGGGCAGTTGGAGGTGAGCCGCCAGCAGTAGTGTATGTGGGCAGAGAAATGCCAGAGTTTTGAGAGCGGACGATCTGGACGTGTGTCCGTCAGATAAAAGGAAATTGGTAAGACTGGATGTCATGAACTGATTATATGTATGTCTGAACACTATTAAGGTAAATACATTGTTTGTTCTCTATCAAAATCTTTCATTTGCTAACTATGCCTATCAGTAGTTAGTGACTTCAGTAGTTAGAATCTTTTGTTTAGCTGGCAGTGTTGGCGCTCACTGTATTGCAGTAGGTCGAGTAACGAAGATTTTTGTGAGGTAGGTGATTCATGAAAGGTAAATGTTATTGTTAGTCAGGACCATTCTTTTATAGGGATTACTGAAAGTCAGATTGCGTTGCGCTAAAATATTGTGTGTCAGTTTAGTGATGATCAGAATAAGTAAAGATAAAACTTTCTGAGTACGTTGGGCTTTGCTCAGCTGTTTGTAAATCAAATAACTTAAGAGGTTTACCAGCACAGTAATTCATAATTTTTCTAAGGGGAAGTTTTACAGTGTCCGTCACACTTCCCACCTTCCCGATCCTGGACGCACAGGGAATATAAAGTCCAAACTAGGTACGATCATCGGAAGTACGAGTCTGAAATAAATTCCCAATGAATGTGGGATGGTTATTTTGGTTAATAACGCTGACAGAAGCGTTCATCTGACTGGGTGAAAATTAATGACATTCACGTACACGTTCTAAAAGTTTTAATTCTGAATTATAAGGAACAAACGTTCTGCACTGTTCGTGATAACTTTTAAATAAAGTAAACTGCCTTGGAGAATATTAACCAATAAATTAAGATTACAGTTCTAATTTCTCACGCAGTCACTTCCAGGTACAAAGAAAAACCAGTAAACATTTGTAAATCAGATTTGTATCTTGTTCCATAAAGCAGTACTAGCAAAGTCCCTAATTATCTTATAAGTATTTTAAGTAAATGAAGTCGAATATCAATTCGACTGGTCTGCTGCAAAATGAATGATCCACATATCAGTCCATCCAGAATACAATAAAATGTATCACTATATAACATTACATTTTTTCTGTTTTTCGTTCTACAGCAGTGGCGTGCCGACGTTCTTTGGCGACCGTTAATGTCACCCCACTGTCGTTGCTCACACTGCTGCATGACGGGTAATTTCATCGCATCCAGCATCTCTAGATACTGCGTGGCTCGTTACAATAAAGAGAGTTCAGGAACAGCTCATTTTACCAACATTAGCACTACTGGCGACGCCGGAAAAATTTCGCCACTGCACTACAACGCTGTGGCTGTAACTGCTCCTCTTAAGATATATTGTAAATGTTCGTTGATGAAATTCGTGCTCCGATTAACTTCGATTAACTAGCTGCACTGTATTCACGCCGAGTGGGTATCAATGATACCGATCAGTTCAAATAATTATATGCTACCCGACGCGTACGAGCGCAGCTACACGTAGTGGCACACCAATGGCTGTCCTTGTACCAGTTATGGCTACAGTCCATGTACGGCAATAGTTTCTCCCCTACAGTCTTCAGTTTACGCAAGGTTAATAGTTCGAATTGGTACAATAACTGTCTAACGCTGCAAAGAATATTTATGCGTTCTGCGCTCTGCTATTAATCTATGCTGTCGCACAAATAAATATTTCATAAGCACACAATATTAAATGGTTTGAAAGAAATGTCACACAGTAAATCCACTTTGTGCTGGTTTATTCTATACTATTCACGTCCTATCACTGTACTGTAGGGGAATTACTTACGTAAGTTTCAGTCAAAGGGGTTGTAACTAGATCCAGATTTCATTTGATACTTTAACGAAACTTCAGTACTATTTCACTATTCAATACCAATGTTCACTTCCTATGTCTATTACTTTGGGGTACAGTTCAGTCTTCCCTATATGATAACCAATTTAAGACAAGTCCGGATTTTTCCCTCTCTTGGCTTTACGTAGTGATATAATTAAGGTTGCTGATCTACCTACTTCAAGTTTAATGATTCCTAGTAGATCGCAAAATTTTCAAAAATGCACAAAAACAATCTCGTCGTTTGTGTACAAGAGTATACGTTGAGATACGACCTGATACAGTAAGTGCTAGAGCACATTAACAATGTATGACTTTTTTCTTCTGTATTACGCAGTGTCCTAAAAGAGTACTTGCAAGGGGTTTTCTTTGAGTTCACTCGTTCTATTCCGTGATCTACTTTGCGATCTACTATTATTTTAATTTGTAACTACTGGGTTCTATTTATTTTCTTTCCCTTTTCAAAACATTAAGTAACTTAATACTGGATTTCTTTTCAGTGTATACTTGCTACTATTTAAGTGGTGTTATTCCAGTCGCACCTTAAATTTGGATCTTGTATGTTGGGACTTTTATTGGGTTTCGGGGACTATTTTCTATTTTCAATTTTGCGTCCAAAGGAAGCGGCTTTACATCGTCTACACCATTTTCATTTACTAGGGTAGCGATCGTAACTAAATTGAATATATTAATTTTACATGTATAAATTGAACTGTCTCAATATGTTTCAATTTTATAATTAATAGTATAACATTGTGCGGAATAAAGAGAGAAAAGTAATGGTAAAAAAAAGGAATCGAACCCAAGTTGACGAATTGTTTCTCAATGCACTTGGCCTAATTTTCTGTAGCATTGTACTCTCGCTTTTTTTTTCTTTTTCCAGAGACATGTTCTATCGCTTTTTCTCCTTTTTTCAACTGAACAAAAGGATCAAAGTTATTCCGATAAATATTTTATAGGAAAAAAATAGAAATTTCTAGCATCTGACGAGAGTGGTACCCACGACCTTCTGCACTAAAGACATTGCCCTAATCATCTTTCTTAGTAGTTTTACCAGAAGTGAAGTAACAAAAATGAAACATTCAACAAAACAACGTATTCTACACGACATAGAACTCCTAGACGATTAAACACGAGATAAAGCATATTCTCAAAAAGCACACGACAGCGTGGCATCCTTTGCTATGTCCAATGGGCTGTAACCATACTCTGCTAAAAGGCTAAAGGGTCCGAGTTATACCCGCTCGTCATCACACAATAAAAATAATACCCGACAAGCCACATAGTTGTATTGTTCTTCGTTGTGGGAAAGAAGAATCGCGACAGAGGAAAATATCACCGTAAATTGCCGTTTCCGTTGTCCTGGCAACGGTCCGAAGCTCGTGGTCGTGCGGTAGCGTTCTCACTTCCCACACCCGGGTTCCCTGGTTCGCTTCCCGGCGGGGTCAGGGATTTTCTCTGCCTCGTGATGACTGGGTGTTGTGTGCTGTCCTCAGGTTAGTTAGGTTTAAGTAGTTCTAAGTTCAAGGGAACTGATGACCATAGATGTTAAGTGCTCAGAGCCATCCTGGCTCTGAATTGGCGATTTGTCGGCGTATCCGACTTCAGTTCTGTGGTCGCAGGAGGCCAGCCGATGGCATAATATAACCATTTCAACGCAATGACTGCATCGGTCTATCTCACTATGGGCAACGCGAAAAAGTCAAACGCTTGTGGGGACAAGGATATGAACGACTTGGTATCATGAGGACGCCATTTCTAATCCGAAAATATAGGTACGCTGAAATTTGATCCAAAAATGTTCCAATCTGTGTTGCCCTACAGGTACCCCAGAAGAAACGCGATTTGGAAACGTCCAGCGGCATGACAGCAATTTTACAGAGAGGAGCGACTGAGAAAGAATATCAACACCGACATAAATGACACCAACAAAAAAATTCCTGAATATACCTTAATTTCTTCTTCATACTACCAACATTTACTCGAGGAGACATTTACTGGTCGGAGACGAACAGGAAGACCAACTGTTAAGTGACCGGGGATGCAAAGACACGACCACTGGGCCATGTCGACATTACGCTAACTGCTCCTCAAAAAATCCATAATACTCAATATTCGCACAATATTTAAACATAATTCCTAAGAAAAATATTGACCTGGTACTGTGAGCGACTGTTACATCAGAGCATGAGCAGTCGAAAACAGACAGTTTCGTCCCTTCGCTGAGTTGATCATAGCGTTCCTGAAAATCATTTTAGCCCTTGACACTGGTCTCTACTTATAGCATGAAGGGCGCTACAAAACATCTTTTCGTCCATTTTATTTGCGTACTAGCACGAATTCGAGGGGAACTGAAGTAATTTTAATACAATTACCAGCTCACATTCTAAGAGAAAAAGCATAATTTTAGTGCGACGGTTGCAGTGTGTCGTTGCACATAATAACCAGCCGCCACTGACTAGCACAAATACATCCCCCTCTTTATAGTTCACCTGGCCACTTAGCAGTGTTTATCGATAAAATTCCTTATCTTTACGATGTACCTGATGATTAAAATTATTTACTAACTGCCGTTCTAAGCAACCGAAAACAAAATTTGTATAATATTTTTACAGGAACAAACCGAGAGCAGCAGAAGATAACAGACAGGTGTCGAAACACTTTTGGGTGGGCAGAAATACATTGCATTTTGCAGATGGCTGTGCTTAGATACATTAATTTAATACGCAAACATGAAAGCAACGAACCTCGCATGAAAGGATAAAAGCCCGAAACTGGATACTCCGTCGCCCATTATGCTCAACAGTGACCCCATATTGCACTAAACTATCTCAACGTCGTCTCAGAAAATCACTATCTTTCTACAGCGTCTACGTCACATGTGAGTGTAGAAAAAAGGGCAGTTACGAAAGGACTGCCAGCAAAAATAAGTTTCTGCAACACTGTTCTTGTGTTTATGGAAGGTCGTGAGGTTAGTTGGTTGGGGGGAGAAGGCGAGAAGGGGAGAGAGGGAGAGAGGAACAGTTGATGGTAATCTAATTCCACAATAAAACAGTTAAATGCTGGTAAGCCCTGACCTTTGTCGTTATTGTAAGAGCTACTGCTGCCTCTCAAAGCCAGGAGCCACACAGCTCTCCAGACCAGAGGTCCCTCTGCAGAGTCGTCTGTACTGCTGGGCCGCCGCCTTCTGTCTGCCTCGGAGGCGGTCCCCACGATTCATGCGCGCTATATATATTCCTGGCGCGCCGCGGCGGACTGGCCCTTAGCTGCACTTAGCGATAATTAATTCCAATACTGCACTCAAGTCCATTAAGTCGCGGCCCGATCTCGCAAAGTTGGCGTGGACTGCGGCCGGAATATACATCTCGCACCCGGAGCTGTAAGATAAAGCGCCGCAGAAGACCCCGCCGCACTTTGAAAGGCACAATAACGCCGGCGGCAGCTGCGCACATTACCGCGTGGAGCAATAACCGGCGGCGCGTCTTTCAGTGTGTAGCGGGATAATCTTGTTGTCTCTGGCGGAAACGACGTTTCTGAAAATAAAAACGCAATTGAAATCTGTGCCGTTGGTGATGAATGTCGTTATGATTCATTCCTTCTTCTGACGTTAGCATTCTTTCCACTGCTCGTAAAGCCACTTTTCATACAAATGGGATGTACTTATTATGCGCACACACTGCTATGTTAAACTCGCTTTTTTTCTATTTGTAGGTGACTAATCAACTGCACCAAAGAATACATAATGTTCGCTGTTTGCGTAGCAACGTAAAAACAAGCAAGGAAGTAAAAAGCACGAAGAAGGAAGAGAAAAAGAAAGCAGATGAACATTTATAATGCAAATTGTGTAACATCAAACAGCTATAACATAGAAACAGAGTGCGTACAAAAAGCATTCTCAAGATAACACGTGAACGTATTTTACATCTTTAATCCTCCCATTACCATACAGGATATTCTGACTAGGACTGGTTGATTTTTCCTTACAGCAATTTTATCTGAAGAGCTACATACTTATTGCTTTTCTTTACTTTGACCAGAAACAGATGAAATTATATTCATACTCGTGAATGGCCCAGTTTCCTTGATTATATTGTAATTATTGACGAGATACGTTGCAGGGGTTGTGAGACTACCCTACTTGGTACGAAATATTTTCTTGTTGTGCCGTTGCTGTTGTGGTCTTCATTCCGAAGACTGGTTTGATGCAGCTCTCCATGCTACTCTGTCCTGTGCAAGCCTCTTAATCTCCGAGTAACTACTACAAGCTACACCCTTCTGAATCTCTTTACTGTATTCTTGGTCTACCTTAAGATTTTTATTCCCCCCCCCCCCCCCCTACACACACACACACACACACACACACACACACACACACACTTTTCTCCAGTACCAAATTGGTGGTCCCTTCATGTCTCAGAGTGTATCCTAGCAACCGATCCCTCTTCTAGCCAGGTTGTGTCACAAATTCTTTTCTCTCCAATCCTGTTCAGTATCTTCTTATTAGTTACGTGATCGACCCGTCTAATCTTCAGCATTCTTATGTAGCACCACATTTCAAAAGCATCTATTCTCCTCTTGTTTAAACTTCTTATCGTCTACGTTTCACTTCCATACATGGTTAAATTCCGTATATATACAACCAGAAAAGGCTTCTTGACACTTACATCTGTACTTGATGTTAACAAATTTCTCTCCTTCAGGAACGCCTTTCTTGCCATTGCCAGTATATATTTTATATCCTCTCTACTTCGACCATCGTCAGTTATTTTGCACCCACAGAGCGAAAATCTTCTAATACTGTGTCTCATTTCCCAATATAAATCCTCCAGCATCACCTGATTTAATTCGACTAAATTTCATAATCCTCGATTTGCTTTTGTTGATATTCATCTTACATCCTCTTTTCAAGACAATACCCATTCTGTTCAGCTGCTCTTGTAAGTCCTTTGCTGTCTCAGACAGACAGACATAATTACAACGTCATCGGCAAACCACAAAGTTTTATTTCTTCTCCTTGGACATTAATTCCTACTCCAAATTTTTCTTTGTTTTCGTTATTGCTTGCTCAGTACACAGATTGAATAGCATCTGGGATATGCAACAACCCTGTTTCACTCCCTTCTCAATCACTGCAAGCCCCTCGACTATTATAACTGACATCCGTTTTCTGTACGATTTGCAAATAACCATTCGCTCCCTGTATTTTACCACTGCCACCTTTAGAATTCGAAAGAGAGTATTCCAGTCAACAGTGTCAAAACTTCCTCTAAGTCTACAAATGCTACAAACATAGGTTTGCCTTTCCTTAACCGATCTTCTATGAGAAGGTATCCAAACTGATCTTACTCGAGATCGGCTTCCACCAGTTTTTCCTTTCTTCTGTAAACAATTCGTGTTAGTATTTTGCCACTGCGACTTATTAAACTGATAGTGCGGTAACCTCCACATGTATCCGCACGTGCTTTCCTTGGAATTGAAATACTTATATTCTTCTTAAACTCTAATGTTACTTGGCCTGTCTCATAAATCTTGGCAACAAGTTGCTGTGTTTTGTCATGGCTTGCTGTCCCAAGGCTACCAGTAGTTTTTAGAGAAAGTTGTCCACTCTCGGGGCCTTGTTACGACTTATTTGTCAGAAATAAAGGTTTTCCAAAATATTTCTCTCATTTATCTACGTTATTTAATTTTTCCTTTCTTGATTTTAGACTCACGACGATTTTTCAGCTCAAATAACACATATTGCTCTCTACTGTATTTTGGTACTGTGCATGGGGGCTTAATTAAATTTATTGAATATGATTTTTTTAGTTTTAATAGCTGTATGTCCGATTACGCAGTGTCTCGTAATCGGTTGGCCCTGACTAGTATTATTACGCTATCTGACTGCAACAAACAATGTAAGAAAATTTTCGTAAATACAGTTAATTAATTAAGTCCCCAGCAACTATAAAACCTACAAAATCCAAGCACAAATGTAACTGTTCTGTATGTGGGAGTGTGACTCAACGTCCACATCTGGCACGGTTCTTTTCCAACAAGACAAGAATTTTTTTAAATACCAACTATGCTGACGTGACAAAAGAAATTTAGAATAACTGTAATTGCGTAAGAAAACCAGAATTCACTCTAATACAAGAACACAAGCCAGATGCTTTGTTGACTGAACCTGTAGTGACGCATTATTTCAGATACACAATTAATAAAAGAGCATTGTAAGTTTTACCTTCATATATATTGACGAAATGCACGCAATAACATCTGCTATCTCTCCCATCAAATAACTGCATAAAACATGGAACAACACTCTTTACTACAACATCTTACTCCAACTTCACGACAACCACCAGCTCTTAACACACACTGTCCTCTACGAACTCTCAACAACCACTGACTGCCATGAGATCTTAACACGCACTGTGGAGGCGGCTTAATAGTACTCTTTGGCGCAATCTCTGGCGCAGTGGCACAGTGTAGCCACCTTTCATATGCCCCTCATCCACAGGCCAGAATTTGATGGTATTTTTGCCAGCATTGGTGGTGAAAATACCACCAAATTCGTCCAGAAAAATACAGACAAAAATAAAAGATAATATTAATACCTAAATATCACATAATTAGTTAAAATTTTGGCTTTGCACTGACCTTTTACTAACCTAATATATGAAATACAGTAAGCAATACAACTTCTTTTCATGCATGTGGCTTTACATAATAGTTTACACAATATACAAAAAATCAGTTTATACAAATGTTCACATAAAATGCTCTCAATGATTAATTATACAAAAAAAAGATACTAACAGGTGACATCTTTTCAGTAGAAGCAGTCCATCAGTTGCACCCAGTAAAGTTTAGCAGGTACACCCAGCAACAAGTCACATTAGTTCAGTAGAAGCAGTTCATCAGTGGCACCCAGCAATGTTGAGTTGGTGCAGACAGCAACAAGTGACATCATTTCAGTAGGAGCAGTCCATCAGTTGCACCCAGCAATGTTGAGAGCAGGTGCAGACACCAACAAGTGACACCATTTCAGTAGAAGCAGTCCAATAGTGGCATCAACAATGTTGATCAGGTGCACACAGCAACAGGGGGCATCTTTTCAGTAGAAGCAGTCCATCAGTGGCACTCAGCAATATTGAGTAGGTGCAGACAGCAAAAAGTCACATCTCTCAGCAGAAGCAGTTCTATAAAATTCACTAGCCCTGATCACACTGTTCATCAGAGTTTATGAGCAGAAATTAAACATGTCCTAGTGGCACCAATCATGAAGGAAAGGTACAAGTAACAGTCCATAATTTTTTTACAATCACTGATCACACAGTTCATCAGCAGAAATTGAACATGACTAAATGTCACACATCATGTTGAAAAAGTGCAGGTAACAGTTCAGAATATTTATCTTCACTAATCAGACAGTCCAGGCATGAACAATAGTTTGAATACACATACAGTGCTTTTACACTAACATACAAATCATAACAAACACACAAATGATATCAGATAATTGTCCTATTAACTATTACAATACACAAATACCAGCAAACCTATAATATTCATGGATGTCAGTGCAAGCCACTACAAACAAATAAAATAATATTTAGGAGATAGGTGGTTAGGATTAGTAAAGGAAAACACACAAAACACACTCACTCATCTTTCATCCACATTAGTGCTACTGTGTAATTGAATAGTGTTAATTGTGTAAATGTAATTCTGTCAAAATCTGATGTTCATCATGTGTATTAAGTAGTAGTGGCAGCAATGTATAACAGTCAATAATAGTTAGTCAACGTCATAGTCATCATGTCAAGACCAATGTTTGCCAAGCCAGATCAAAATGTACTGTTGTTGAACAACTGTCAGTGAGCCAAGATATGCAATTACTTCCTCTTTCCAAAAAAAAGTATATACTGTTTAGTTATTTAACAAAGTGTGTGTATAGACTATCTTCCTTCTATTTTAGTGTTCTAGTCTGCTCTCTTCATCCTCCTTGTTCCATAAGACCAACAAGAAAATATGCTCCTCACTTACTTTACCTCTTATACACCAAAACTCCAATAATCATCAACATCACATAATCTCAATACGTCACTAATACTTCTTCAATACATCGATACATATAACTCTTATCATCAATATCATTTACCTTACCTCTTGTCCACAAAAACTCCAATAATCATCAACTTCATATAATCTCTATACCTCAATAATACGTCGATAAATATAAACCTCAGCACCAATATCATCTCACTTCCATAACAACTCTTTCCTCTAGTCAGTCTCCTCGAACAAGTACAGATAAAATCCTAATGCAACTTCAATTCAGCATCCCATACAATCCGAAGACATAGTGTCAACACACAACCTCTGTGTAATCCATCTGAGCCCAATCTTCTACTCATTATAAATTATAAGATACATTTTGGTTCCTTGTCCATCATTAAATAAAAGAAATGCGTACCTGACCTCTAACAGACTTAGTTCGAATAACTCTCAGTAATTAAGTACGATTACGGAGTGTGAAAGATCATAATATTTCACAGTGTGTACACCACTTCAAGAATCATAGCAGAAGCAAACATGTGGAGTATTTTTTGTGTCAAGTGTCACTTCCTATTTCAATTGCTCACGAAAATGCAGTGTGATACTGTCAATGGTCTAAACCTAGTTTTGGTCTGTCATGTCGTTAGCTTCCTTCCTATTGGCATAAATTTATACAGCTTCCATAAAACCTCAGCTCATGTGACTTCAACGAAGTTCTTTGTACCAATGTCGTTCGTCGAATTATAGCAGTTAATTTTCTTATCTTAAAAATGTAAGGCACTTAGCGTAAGCAAAACAAGCAATAGCGAGTAAATATACCAGTAGAGAACAGAATGTCAACAAGTGGATGCAGCACAATTCCTACAACGAGGCTCTGCCAAGCGAACAATCTATAATTAATACCATAGTGTGACCTAAACTCTATGTTTGTACACCTTATATCAGCATTTCTATATACCAAATTAAAGAGTAGTTATGACAACAAAACAGAAATGTATAAATATGCAATACATACGCATAGCAGCAAACAGGCCATTAGCATCATATCAGCATAAGCAAATAAATGTTCATATGTCATCTTAATAAGTAAACATGAAGGCGCAAGCAGATAAATCACAAAGTATAACTTACATACATAATCACAGTCAGCACAATTAATCAGGTTACAATTATAATCCATACGTAAAGCGGTAAACATGTCATTAGCATCATATCAGCCTAAGCAAATAAATATTCATATGTCATCTTAATAAGTAAACATGAAGGCGCAAGCAGATAAATCACAAGGTATAACTTACATACCTAAACACATCAGCACAATAAATCAGGTTACAATTATAATTCAAATAAATAAGCACAGCAGGCACATAATAAAAAAAAACATGACATCAGTGAAAAAGCAGTGCAGCCAAGCGATGCATAATATATACAAGTCACAACCCAGTTCATTAATAATCATTGTCAAAATCAGTTAACGTACGCAAGCACGTCGCTTCACACGTAAATTCATAGAACATGAAATTAGCACAAAGTATGAATCACGTAATCGTGAGCAGCAAATTACGTCTAAAGTACGTACCTAAGTGGAAATATGTTACCTGAAAAATGAACTCAATTAATAGTTACCTTTTTTTTTGGTTTATTACTTCCTTCTTCGAAATTACATTCTTCCTGAAATTTTCTCGATAGCAAGTCGTCTTAACGTCGGACACGCACAGAATTTACCTGAAGTTCTTAAATACTTTATACAACCGTATCCTGCAAAATACTGAATGTTAATAACAAAATTCATCAAGTCACTATAGCTTTATACTGAATTTAGTCGGAGAAATTAGACTGTGTTTTTGTTTACGGCTGTCAGTGCATTCGCACTGAGCGCTCGATCAGCTGTAGGCGCGTGACGTAGGAAGCAATTGTTTGCGGTCAACGACTGCCTTGTGCGGCGTGCAGACTTCACTGTTGCTTTGAGTATGTGCCGCCGCCAAAACACAGCGTGGTATCCTTGTACTCTCCGAATGTTTACATGTAGCTGTTAGTTTCTCTAAAGTATGTTATTCCACAAAAATTTTTACGTTAGATATGTGATGTATTCCCTTAGAGCGTCGTGATTTAAGAGTTTCTACTTCGACAGTGTTATCATGAATAATTTTGCGAATTCTATATGGACCGTTATAAAGCAGAAAAAATTTGCGACACAAGCCTTTTCCTTTGTGAGACAAACGGTGGGACTTAATTAATACCTTCTGACCAACTGACAAGAATTTTGAACGACCAGGACGTTTGGCTGATTTCTCTCTTCTCGCAGCCGCAGATGCAATATTTCGTAGAGCCAGGTTGACAACTTCAGAATGCCGCAGTTTCCGTGAAGGCGGAAAAGGAACTATTTCAGAAATGCGATTTGTCGGTGCTTTATTTTTTAATATCAATAGAGGCGGTAAAGAAGTTGAGTCATTAGGAAGTTCATTCAGAATGTTTTGAAAAATATGAAGGTACTGATCCCAAGTTCTGTGATTCTGATGACAATAAAGACGGCACAATTTATTGATTTCCTTCATCCATCTCTCTGAAGCGTTAGATTGAGGGTGAAAAAGTGAAATGAAAATTGGTTTAATTTTACGACGCTGTAGAGTACGAAGCCAAATTTTAGAACGAAACTGTGATCCATTATCTGATATAACCTTGTCAACGTGACCGACTTCTTTAAGAAAATGTTTGATGAAAGCATTAGATACTGAACGAGCTGTTGCTTTGCGTAACGGTGTAAAACACACATATTTTGATGTCAGTTCCACTGCTACGAAAATGTACGCAAAACCATTAGTAGAACGAACCACTGGACCAAACAAATCGACTGCAGCCATGTCCTTTAATTTCGCTGGAATGACAGGAAACAACGGTGCTCTGTGAGAAATCGTTGGAGGCTTAGCCATTTGACATAATTTACATTTGGCAAGAACAGATCGAATACGTTTTTCCATATTACTGAAGTAGCAATTTTCTCGTAATTTATGAAAGCATTTTCTGGGACCAAAGTGTGCATAACTGAAATGCGTATACCAAATCAATTTATTGACCCACTCATCAGGAATACAAACTAACCAAACGGAGTTGTCGACCGATTTTCGTTTAAAAATAATGTCATTGCGAACTAGATAATGCTGTCTAATCGCCACACTTTCCTTTCTCCTCCACTTCTCCTTAATGTCCTTCCAGATTGGATCCTTATTTTGCTCCTTAGCGATATCCTGGAGCGAAGACGAAATAAAGTTCTCAAACGCAACACCTTGAATATACATCAAACAAAAATTGTTTTCCTTGCAGTCCTCTTCAGCACTTTGTTTCAAACCCATAGGTGCACGTGATAAAGCATCGGCAACAATATTTGAAGAACCCTGTATGTAAACAATACTAAAGTCAAATTCCTGTAGGTACAGCGCCCATCGTGACAATCTGCCATGAGTTAATTTCGTTGACATAAGAAATTCCAGAGCTCGATGATCGGTGTAAACCTTAGTATGTCTGCCAAACAAAAATGTGCGAAATTTTGTGAAAGCCCAAACAACCGCCAAAGCTTCAAGTTCAGTAATCGAATAATTCTTTTCTGATTTAGAAAGAACACGACTTCCAAATGCAATCGTCTTCTGTACTACAACGCCGTTTTCTTCTATCTCTTGAAATAAATGTGCACCTAGGCCCTTGTATGATGAGTCCGTTGCTAAACAAAATTCTTTAGATAAATCCGGATGTGAAAGAAGTGGAGCAGCAACTAAAGCATCACGAAGCTGTTCAAATTCTGACTGAGCTTCCTCATCCCAACACCAATTAGATTTCTTTCCAGATAGTTCACATAAACGAGGTGTGGCCAAATCGTCCAATTTAACAAAGCGTCTAAGAAAATTACAGACACCAAGGAAACTACGAACATCACGTTTTGTGGTAGGAACAGCATAATTACGAATAGCGTCTAGTTTCTCTGGATCAGGAAGAATACCTTCTGTAGAAATAATGTGACCGAGAAATTTCACCTGAGAACGACCAAATTCAGATTTTTCCAAGTTCACTGTCATGCCAACTTTTGCAAAGATACGTAATAATGAGTCCAAAATTTTGTTGTGCTCACTCCAAGAACGTTTAGCAATAAGAATGTCGTCAACATAGGAAGTAATGTTGTCACGAAGATAAACAGGTAAAATTGCATTTAAACTACGAATGAATGCTGCTGAAGATACAGTAAGTCCAAACGGTAATTTCCGAAACTGGTAACAGTTACCAAAGGCTAAAAAGGCAGTATATTTTCTACAATCAGGGTGGAGTTCTATTTGCCAAAAACTTGCGCGCATATCAATCGTGGATAAGACTTTAATTCCATGGAAATGTTGAAGAAGTTCATCTAAATTTTGTGGGCGGTCAGTTTCAGGAATGATGATATTATTTATCTGTCTGGAATCCAGAACCAGACGAATTGATCCATCCTTTTTAAGAACAACGTGTAATGGGCTAGTATAAGGACTGACTGCAGGCTCAATAATGCCCTGATCTAACATGTACTGAAGTTCATTCTTAACCTTGTCTCTGTAAGCCAAAGGAATAGCGTACGTTTTTCCGCGAAATGGTGTGTGTTCTTTTACTTTAAATAAATATTGTAAGCCTTGTATAGTTCCTGTGTGATGACTAAACACTGTAGCATGTGAAGTCAAAATGTGGTGCAGCTCTTCTCTTGCAACGTCATCTGGCACTTCAGCTTTCTTAACCTTCTCTTTAATTAACTCTTCGCTATTAATTATCTCATCCATCGCGTCTCTGTATCTATTGTCATTATCATGAATAAACACATTGTCGTCATAATGCTCAACGAAAACATCAGAAGTAAGAAACCTTAAACATTTTGTATCTGACTCAGATCTTGTTAAACACTCGAAAAATTTTAAACATTTCGGCATTCCAGCAACAGTCAAATTTACACTTCCTTCTTTAAAGTTCAAAATTGCCTTATGTGCGTTAAGAAACTCCATACCTAATATAATTTGTGTACTGAGTAATGGAACAATAATAAAATTAGCAGAAAATTCGTATCCTTGACAAATGAAATTTAAATTGGTCTGTTGTCTGACCTCCACACTTTTTCCAGAAATCGCACCTCGAATTGTAGTTTTAGAAATAGGTAACACAGGACAGGCAATAGTTCTTTCACATATACGAAAAACTGATTCACTAATGACATTCAGTGGGCTCCCAGAATCTAATACTGCAGTGAACTTATTCTTACCCACACATACTTCAATAACAGGGTGTAAAAATGCGTCTACATTATTTTCCTTTTCGTCTAATAAAATGTCTCTCATGTCTTCCAGGCGTACGTAGTGTAAAGTCGTAGTGTCATTACTTTCTGAACCGTCTATATTGCTGCCAGAAGCCGAAGCTACAAGTCATTGTCGATTGTTTGCGTCACGTCTTTGAGTATTCGCGTCATTTCGCGGATCCATTTCTACGATTTGCACTTGTCTCTCAGAAGTTCTGTCACGTGAAGGATGCCAATTAGGTCCTTCCTGTCTGTTAGATGCAAATTCTTGGCTGTGTCTGTTATTAAAATTTCTGTTTTCCTGTCTGTCTGCATAACTACTTCTTGTGTAATTTCGACTGTCATTTCTGAAATTATTGTTGTACCTACTACCCTGGTTATTTCTGTAGTAAGAATTTCTATTACTGTATGAATAATTTCTGTCTTGATAATACCGATTACTGTTTCCGTATGATTGATCATTCCGATACGAATTACCGTTGTTGTCTGTGTAATTTCTGTTAGAACGTCTGTTATTGTCATAGGGCTGGTATCTATTGTCCTGTCTGTTACGTCTATCGTTCTCAAAATTACCGCTATAACGTCCGTTCCGACCACTATCAATTTTCTCTGAAAATCTATTATAATTACTGTTACAGAAAAAGTTACAAGAGGTCCCGTCATCGTTGTCATACTCAAGTTCTTGCAACAAAGTCTTAAAAGTCTCGATGTCGTCCTTACATCTTCCAGCTAAAGCAATTTGTCTTATTGATTGTGGCAGCTTAGTTAAACAAATGCGAATTAATTCAGTCGGGCTATACGGGTTGGACAGGAACTGATTCTTTCGAATCATATCTTCAAAGTACTCTGCCGGCGTGCGGAACTCAGACTGTTTAAAATTACGCTGCATAATCAGACTATGTTTGACTCTGTCTTGTGTGTTTTCGGACCAATATGCCGATAGAAATGCATGATAAAAATCATTTAAATTATTGCAATCTCTAATGAGTGCGCGCATCCGCGTCGCCGGTTCGTTTTCTAAATATCCACACATGAATTCTAGTTTGTGACTTAGTGGCCAATTTGGTGGAAGTGCGTACATAAATTGATCTAGCCATGCACATGGATGTATGTCATTCTTAGAATTGCGGAAGATCTTAAATTTCCGGACAGTCAAAAAGTGTTTATAATCAAAGTTTTCGCCTCGTGGCGACAAAGACCTACCGCGTCTGTCCCAGTCCGAATGTCGATTATTGTAAAGTTCGCGCGCCTGGCGCTCTCTTGTTGCATCCCGTAAATGAAACAAATTATTTTCTTCAAACCCCTCTGCTGTCTGTGATTCGAAATTTCTTCTGCTGTCTTTTCCTACAATTTCGCCTTCGATCTGTTTGACTTGCTTTCGTAATGCCTCAACTTCCCTTTTAACGCGTTCATTAAATTTTCCCTGATTTTCAACATGCTTATTTATGTTCTGGTATTCTTCGGTTTCTGCAAATGGCAATGGAGCCGTATCATCTGAATCTCTGTCCCCATGTAAACTAAGATTTGTCAGTTTATCTGAAATTTCCTCAACTCTTTCCGATAAGTCACCTAATTGTTCTTTCTGTTTATTTACGTCTTCCGTAAGTGTCGCGACTCGGGTTTCAGTATTGTCACATTTGGTAGCTAGCTGTTCATATTGTTGTGTTAGGTTATTTAATCTGTCATTTGGTACGGATCCTTCGATTCTCTCAAATATTTCTTTCTTATCCTTTGCACGTTGTAAATTTAACTCTGAAAAATTCTGTACTATCACGCGATCTCTTTCTTCCTGTTCTCTATCCTGTTCCCTTTGTCTGATTTCTACTGCAATTAATCTATTATTGTGAGAATTCAGAATCGGTTGTACTTCCTCTCTGATTTCTTTCTTTAGTTCATCTTTCATATTTTTGAAACATGTCCCTATTCTTGAATCTAACCGTGTTTCCAAAGTTCCCATCTGTGTTTGTAATTCAGATCTAAACCGAGTTTCCATTGTTCCCATCCGTGTTTCCATTGTTCCCATCTGTGTTTTAATTGTTCCCATCTCAGTTTTAATTGTTCCCATCTGTGATCCCAGATTTAATATTGCACTCATCAACTGCCCCATGGTAACTGTTTCAAAATTATTTTCGCCCCTAACATCTCCCGCAAAACCAGTTTCCTTCGTCATAGCTGTAAAGCTATCTGTGTTCGATACTATTTCAGAATCTTCTGTCGTTAATCTCAGATTCTCTGAATTTTCCGATTGAGAAAAATTTTGAAATGGTTCCGGACTGTCTTCCCGACTTATTAAATTATTTTCAACTCCATTATTCATCATACAGTTGTCCTGTGTTGGCGAGTTCGCCATGTCAACAATTTCGTTCTCACTATTCATCATTTTTGTCTTTTTCATCGATCGCGTAATCATTTACAAAATATACGAAAGATTCGTCACTGTACGAAAATTACACACCGTGACTCTTTATCTCCAACAACACTATTCACACTAGATGTTTCCCTCAAACACGATCAATCGAACAATTGAAATAATTGCACTAAATTGTCAAACCGTTGACAAGACAACAAATTTAATTCTGAGAGAAAAAAAAATACCATTAGAAGAATGACAATTACCAAATCTACACATGCAAAATAGACTACAATTACTAACTACAAATTACTACAACAATACTACAGTCTACAATTTTCACAATCAGAAAAATTCCAAGGGACGATCCGAAGCAGCGGTCGCCACGTGCATGGGGGCTTAATTAAATTTATTGAATATGATTTTTTTAGTTTTAATAGCTGTATGTCCGATTACGCAGTGTCTCGTAATCGGTTGGCCCTGACTAGTATTATTACGCTATCTGACTGCAACAAACAATGTAAGAAAATTTTCGTAAATACAGTTAATTAATTAAGTCCCCAGCAACTATAAAACCTACAAAATCCAAGCACAAATGTAACTGTTCTGTATGTGGGAGTGTGACTCAACGTCCACATCTGGCACGGTTCTTTTCCAACAAGACAAGAATTTTTTTAAATACCAACTATGCTGACGTGACAAAAGAAATTTAGAAAAACTGTAATTGCGTAAGAAAACCAGAATTCACTCTAATACAAGAACACAAGCCAGATGCTTTGTTGACTGAACCTGTAGTGACGCATTATTTCAGATACACAATTAATAAAAGAGCATTGTAAGTTTTACCTTCATATATATTGACGAAATGCACGCAATAACATCTGCTATCTCTCCCATCAAATAACTGCATAAAACATGGAACAACACTCTTTACTACAACATCTTACTCCAACTTCACGACAACCACCAGCTCTTAACACACACTGTCCTCTACGAACTCTCAACAACCACTGACTGCCATGAGATCTTAACACGCACTGTGGAGGCGGCTTAATAGTACTCTTTGGCGCAATCTCTGGCGCAGTGGCACAGTGTAGCCACCTTTCAACTGTTGTTAAATTGAATTAGACTTTCAGTGTTGAACTGCCATGCCCGAAAGTAGAAGAGCTCAGATTTCAACTGCAAGTAAGGATGACAAAAGGAATGTCGAGAAAGGAGATGTTGGAAGCTCTAGACCACCCTGATATTAGTGACATTGAAAATGAGTCAGACATTGACAGTTAATTGAGTGAATGTATAGAAACTTTCGACCAAGGCCGTTTCACATTACTAGAAGAAGTTGAAAATGAAATATCGGAAGATAATAGGCAACTCATGAGTTGTTTGACGCCAACATCACAACAGGAATTTTTGGCCCAGGAATTTTGAGAAAATATTCAGAACAACAACTGAGTCAATCTTGTCATTTCACCAGAAATACTGATCCTTTTTGACGACGACACGAAGAAGGAATAAAAGAGTAAGGTCTATATGGAATTCAGCTGATTCGTCAAAAACAAGTAAAAGGAAGCGGTGGATGTAAATCTAATTCAGGTGCCTGCGAAATAAATGACTCTAAGCACTATGGGACTTAACTTCTGAGGTCATCAGTCCCATACACTTAGAACTACTTAAACCTAACTAATCTAAGGACATCACACACATCCGTGCTTGGGGCAGGATTCGAATCTGCGACCGTAGCAGCAGCGCGGTTCTGGAGTGAAGCGCCTAGAACTACTTGGCTACAGCGGCCGGCGTCTGCATCATTAACAATTGTTATTGCAGCTGGTCGAGGTCACCAACATTACTCAGGTGCTTCAGATCTGTGTAGAAGAAATGTAGCTCATTAGCAACCTCTCTTTTCTACTGCCATGCCAAGAAGCAAGTAAATCCTTACGATGTAACAACAGAGACCAAAGATAAAAAAATAATTGAGGAAGCTAGCGACAACCTACAAGTCATCAGGGTGGTGTTTGATATATTACAGTCTACTGTGCCTAAGAACTTCGGATCCGTTGCGCGATCCATAGCTGAGTCTCGTGTCCTGGAAAGCAATCTTTGGCGTGAATGGGGCGTTGCATGTTTGCTGCGGAAGCCATTGAGGCTGGTTTCCGGGGAGAGGCCGTCATTGAAGCAGCACGGACAGCACATGTCTGCAGAACAAAGGGGGCGGCTGTTTGTTCTATCACCTGTGTGACTTCCAAGTTTGTCTGGGTGAGCGTCTTTCGAAAACGATGGACGTGCACCGGGAACGGGAATGGACGTATTATTTCATTGCAGACCACATCTGGAGGCAAGCGGTGGGTCGTCGTCGTCTACACGTCTCTGGGAGGCTTCGAGTTTTTCCATTATTCCCCATCCCACATCGACTTTGCATGCTCGGTGAGCTGTTTTATTTCGTTACTCGAGTGCTGAGACCACGGGGAGTTGACTGAGCTTTCAACCCGATGTGATAGTGATAATTGCAACTCGTTCGTTTCCTGCGCGTTTCTGTGTCCTGCTGTTTCAATATTGGAATCGGTTCAGTCTCCTGTTGTTGTTGCCCCTGTTCCTTTCTCCGGAGAGACGATTTGAGGAGCGCGTCGCTCGTATCAAAACATGTTATTATCCATTTGGTAATTGTCACAGATTTATAATTTGATTGTATGTTCTAAAGTATTGGAATTTTATAAATTTTCTGTATGTTCAGTCTCATTAACTGTGACGTCGAAACCTTTTTCTTGCCAAGTACCTTGTG
This sequence comes from Schistocerca americana, assembly GCF_021461395.2. Taxonomy (NCBI): domain Eukaryota; kingdom Metazoa; phylum Arthropoda; class Insecta; order Orthoptera; family Acrididae; genus Schistocerca; species Schistocerca americana. The sequence goes on along the minus strand of NC_060124.1, from coordinate 98,695,031 downwards.
TACTAAATCGCCAAGTCAATTTCTGTAGTTATTTGGAGCCCGCAAGCTTATGCGCCTCACCGGGGCATACCTTGTTGCTTGTATACTTCAAAGACAAGTTTGTCTTTACGTAGGGGAGGTTCATCAGCTAACCGTTCCGGTATTTATCCTACCTATGTTTTCAGCCCTGCGCGACGGTTAAGCATTCATCGTTTCCCCCTCGTGGCGTGTTTTGAAGCTGACAGGTACACATGGAAATTGTTGCCTTGGTCAGTTGTCTTATTACCTTTTACAGATTTTTCATAAGCGTTTCATGCTGACAGCATGTAATCTAATGACTTAAGTTTTAATCATTTTACTTAAAAATTGCTTCTTTGTTCATCAGGCAATCACAGTATGTTTGTGCCTTGGGGCGTGTTCCGAAAGCTGGGTTCGGAAAGAAGTGTGGTAGCGGTGTATCGTGCCTGCCCTTAGTGATTTCGGCTCCGTTCGTTTGGAAAACGTTGCTCGATATGTAGTGGCTTCATATCGATCAGGTTTGCTGATTTTTCTGTTCCCTTTTAATGAACTCCTTTTTAGGTAAATATCAAATATTTGTAGTATTTCAGTTAAACAAGATGTTTGTGATGTTCCTAAACAAAGACCGTATTCTCAGAACCTTCAGCTTGGTGTTATATTATTCTGCTTCTCTTATTAAAATTTGCTTTACGTACTTCAACTATAGTAAGCAGTGTACGCAAGAATGGTATATTCCTGGAAAGAGAACCACATTTGTTGCAAATTTAAATTTTCATCCTTCGTGTCCCATGAATGACTTTTGGAGAGTTGAGAAAGAGAATTTTAATTAACGTTCTAACATTCTGCTACTTGATCTCATGGAAATGTTTGACGACATTGTTGGTTGCCTATCATTTACTTTTGTAGGGTAATTTTAATTTAATTTATCAGGTTTGTCTTAATACATCAAGGTCCTGTTGGCTTATTTAGTAAAATGATTTTTCCATCAAGTGTTAACAAAGATCTTAATACGAATGATATTCAACCTCAAACTCAGAAAGGTACCAGGTCCTAACGAAGTTTCATAGCACCATACAGAATTTTCGAGTGAATTAGTTTCACTCATGGTCATACCTTAATCCAAAATCCTTGGACAGCGACGTACTTTCCCTGTAATTCGAAAACATCACAGGTCACATCCATGTACAAAAACGGATATAGAATTAATCTATAGAACTACTGATAATTTGAAACACATATTTCGTTCTTCACAATGATATCCACCGTGTTATGCATAGAGTAAACCAGCTGATTCGGTCTTACTAGATATGTTGGAGGGTTCATACCTGAACCCGTAGTTGTAGCCTTCATAAAATGTTTCGATTTCATACATCATCCGTCTGTGCAATTAAATGAAAGACAGTTTATTTTTGCTATACGTGTTTTGCTTCTTTTATTTATGAAACATCTTCAATGGATTGCAATACATGTTGGTCTTTATATACTCTAGAATATAAATGCATTTCTTAGTAGCTAAAAGTATGTTACTAGGTTACGTATTCTCGTGTTATACTCTCGTTTTTCAGGTTAGAAACAACTTTTGCACCACAAGTTTCGTGAGATTAAACTATCGTCTGGTGTCATTTACGATTTCTAGTGCTGCTGGTCTACGTGTGTCGTCCTGAGGATGTGTTTACTTTGTCTCCGTACTCCATGTGGTCGACTTGCGGCGTTTCTCACCTACATTTTTTGTAACACTTAACCTTTACTTTTCACTGGGCGTGGAACGTGTGTGTGTTTACAATGCGTAGCATTCCTAACGGTCGCAGTGTGTTTGTCCTTGGTCTTTTGTTTTGTTATATGTGTGGTTTCACATTTGTTCAATTGTTTTGTGTATGTGTGTGTGTGTGTGTGTGTGTGTGTGTGTGTGTGTGTTTGCATGTTACTGCATTATTCTTTGTCTGCTGAAGTAACTTCCTATCGGATATCTAACCAGGTTTGCGAATTAATCGAAAATTTCATGATAGGTCGGACACACCATGCTATCGTGGATGGATAATCCTTTGACACTACGATATTATCTAGACTAAATGACTATAATAGAACATTAATGCTCATAAAGATTAAGGACTCTGAGGATTCTCGTAACTGCTATCTCAAACATTCGCATATGACGCAGTTATGTATGATAAAATGAGAAGCATATTTACGTATGGGCTTACTAGGCTGCAGGTTAAGTGCACCACAAAGGGATCCACTCTACAAAAACTAAAAAAAAGCCTCTGTTTTCATGTTGCAGAACAGGAAATTTACTATTGAAATGACGTAGACATAATTATATTGTATGTGATTATTAGGCTGTTTCGAAGGGAAACTGACGTGAATTCAGCAATCACTTCTCAAACTTTGCATGAGATTCCCAATCGTGCTAGATCAAACGCATGGCATAACTGGCAAAACCACAGCATCTTTAATAGAATAGTAGGCAGTTTGATGTAAGTTCTTTTTAGCTTCAAGCTGCCTTCTTCCATACCTAGTTTCATCAAAAGTATCACTGAAATATTTTTGCTACTAATTGTATTACAGCCGATTTGGGGTAACTTCAAAAATTTGTCAGATGATATAAAACTGTGTCTTCTATACGTGTCCATGTAGCACAAATCTTGCAGTTGCGAGGTGACGAATGATAATGTAAAATAAAGGTAGTGTTATTATTGTAAGATGACTTTTTCAAGTTTTTACGTATAATCTACTATTATGGACCACAATTTGTATTAATGGATAAGAAATAAAAGAATAATATAAAATCAGAAATGCTAAACTAATATTTTAATTTTTTTTAGTCTCATGAATCCATTAAACCATAAATTTTATGGAAAAATTTCATACAACTGAAGGAATATTGAAGGCTGTGTTATATGCTTTTAATTGAAAAGTTTCTCTGAAGCGCTATTTTTGTGGGGTAATAACCACAAAATTTCTACCGGCAGCTACAACATCACAGCCTAATAAAGCCCTAATGAAAATCACCACCGGTAAGTATTGCAGTAACCTCGACAAACTATCTGCCTAATGTTGAGGCTAGCAACTAAAGTTTTGTTCCCACGTTTTATATCTCAGTTGAGCCAAAATGCAGTAGCAGACATAAGGTGCCATTAGGTGGAGTGGGGTACGAACTACATTTACGGATTTACCTGTCGTGATAAACTGCGTCAATTGAAACAAATTGTGATCTGATTACCTGTTGTAATAAATGATGCAGGGATCACATTCGAGCCTGCTCGCCAAATGTAATATTTATTAATTACTATTAAATTTATATTCAGATATTGTTTACAGTCATAGAGGAATATCTGTGAAAACTGTGGTATCCCTAACCCGTCAGCCCATAAACTTTCGTTAATATAGTGAAAAATAAATAGAGATAATTAAGATGGTGGTTTTAATGTTTGAGTACAACGCACAGAACGCTAATACAATTACGTGAAACGGTCAGGAAAGTCCATATTTCCGATAATGTTCAACTAAGACGTTACACTGATAAAAATTCAGTTACATCATCAAACCATTGACCCTTCTGCTCTGTCGTGTTGCTCTAGGTTCGTGTTAATAATACAAAGTCTTTATATGTGATGACCTCTTCCAGGAAAAAACTGTGTACATTTTGTATTTCAATCTGTTCGCCTTAGGCGTCCAGGCAGTTTTTTCTGTTCGGGTGTCTAGGTATGAGGGACTAGTTTTGTACATATTTTATGTGCTTGAAAATATTTGCGAGAATATCTAAATCACTTGATATAGAGGCGTTGCTCAATTGTGTTTCATGGCAGTACAACGCTGACGAACTACAGCAGCACATCCATACTTAAGACTGCCAGCTCACAAGATACTGCTCAGACCTGTTGTTGACAGCTGTTATTTCAAACTGCCATCGTAATCGCTGGACTGGCTTCGCTTGTACCCCAGGAATAAAACCAGTCTCGGAAATGTTTGGATGGATGGTCCACATAATTAAAACATCATTTATTATCAACGTTTAGGTAACATTTTAGTATCTGGAAAGAACCGAATCATTTCGTTTATCATCGGCTTCGCGGCAGATGACCGACTAGCGAAGCGGTTCGCGCTAAAGTGTTTAGTAGTGTTATGACAGACTGAACTGTTGGACTGAAAGGATTACAGTACGCGCGCCGGCCGGACTTGCCGAGCGGTTCTAGGCGCTACAGTCTGGAATTGCGCGACCGCTACGGTCGCAGGTTCGAATCCTGCCTCGGGCATGGATGTGTGTGGTGTCCTCAGGTTAGTTAGGTTTAAGTAGTTCTAAGTTCTAGGGGACTGATGACCTCTGAAGTTAAGTCTCATAGTGCTCAGGGCCATTTGAACCATTTGAACAGTACGCGCCTACTATCGTGACTCTGTGATAAATACATAATATACACTGAAGAGCCATTGAAACTGGCACACCTGCCTAATGTAGTGTGGGGCTCCCGGAAGCACGCAGAAGCGCTGCAACACAACGTGACATGGACACGACTAATGACTGAAGTAGTGCTGGAGGGAACCTACACCATGATTCCTGCAGAGCTGTCCATAAATCCGTAAGAGTATGAATGAATGGAGATTTCTTCTGAGCAGCAGATATACTCAATAATGTTTATGTCTGCGGAGTCTGGTAGCCAGCGGAAGTGTTTAAACTCAGAAAAGTATAAGGAGACAGTAACTGTTCTCGAAAGAACAGATACTGTTGATGACCGTGGAGCTTTTCTCTGGAATAAATGATGATTAACTGAAACCCTCAGCTGCCGATAGGTGTTGTGGACAGCTGAAAATGTGTGCCCCGACCGGGACTCGAACCCGGGATCTCCTGCTTACATGGCAGACGCTCTATCCATCTGAGCCACCGAGGACGCAGATGGATAACGCGACTGCAGGGTCTTATCCCTTACACGCTTCCCGTGAGACCCACATTCTCAAATGTCCACAATTCTACATATGTAATGTACTTTATAGATATTTGCCCATCCACTCATTACTCGCGCACACTTTGGCGATTCCCGTAAGAGATTGGGCAACCTGTGCGCATTCGCACAGACGAAGGTCAATGGCTGGGTAGCCTTTAACTATATATATGGAGACAGTGACTGTTCTAGAAAGAACAGATACTGTTGATGACCGTGCAGCTTTTCCCTGGAATAAATGATGATTAACTGAAACCTGCAGCTGCCGACAGGTGTTGTTGATTTACCTCGATGTGGACAGCAGAAAATGTGTGCCCCGACCGGGACTCGAACCCGGGATCTCTTGCTTACATGGCAGACGCTCTATCCATCTCAGCCACCGAGGACACAGATGGATAACGCGACTGCAGGGACTTATCCCTTGCACGCTTCCCGTGAGACTTCAATCCCAACTGTCCGCAATTCTACATGTGTAATGTACTTTATAGATATTTGCCCATCCACTACCCAGCCATTGGACCTTCGTCTGTGCGAATGCCCACAGGTTGCCCAAACTCTTACCGGAATCGCCAAAGTGTGCGCGAGTAATGAGTAGATGGGCAAATATCTATAAAGTACATTACATATGTAGAATTGTGGACAGTTGGGAATGTAAGTCTCACTGAAAGCGTGCAAGGGATAAGTCCCCGCAGTCGCGCTATCCATCTGTGTTCTCGGTGGCTCAGATGGATCGAGCGTCTGCCATGTAAGCAGGAGACCCCGGGTTCGAGTCCAGGTCGGAGCACACATTTTCAGTTGTCCACATCGAGGTAAATCAACAACACCTTTCGGCAGATGAGGGTTTCAGTTAATCATCATTTACTCAGAAAAATGTTCCGGGAGCCATACCTTTTCAGAGCCTCCACCAGCATGATCAACCCCCTGCTGACATGCAGGGTCCATTAAGTAATGAGGTTGTCTCCATATCCATTCCCGTCCATCCACTCCATATAATTTGAAACGAGACTTTTTTGCAGGATCTGTTTCTGGCCACAGCGATGTCGGAGATTTAATGTTCTGCCGGATTTCTGATACTCAAATGATCAGTATCGTAGATACTGTAATGGTCGTACGGGAAAACCCCCACTTCGTCGCTACCTCGGAGATGCTGTGTCAATCGCTCGTGCTTGATAACCAGCCATCGTAGCAGCAGTACCCCACCTGCGGTCTTATATAAGCATTGCCGACCGCAGCGCCATATTCGGCGTACTTACATATCTCTGTATTTGAATAGACATGGCTATACCAGTCTGTTTGGCGCTTCAGTGTATAGTCTTGTTATTCTTACCGCTCAATTTGAGTGAGCCGTTTTCAATTTTGCCTGATTTTACCGTTTGCATTATAAAAATATATGGCACCCTTATAATTATTATTTTAGGAAGAGAGAGCCTTACACTCTTATTATTTCCATGCGGCGTCAGTCCATTCTTGTCACCTATGTGCTGTGATGACAACTTCACTCGAAGTCCCCAGGTAGGTGGATATTTTTAGTGATTCTGTATTTCGCATTGACTTCTTAGACCTGCTGCTAATCCAGTACAATTTGAGACAGGTATGTGCCATCCCTGGCACTGCACAGTACAGAATGGCAAACGTACTCACTCTGACAATAGGCATGCTTCATATCCAGTCGTGATGTGCATTTACACGTTTGCGAGGACCGCTGTAATATGATGTGACAGATCCATCAATGGAATTGGGTCAGATTCGATTCCAGCATCGAAAACTGTAAACACGGAGAATTTAACCATATAAGCTAATGAGATATATACATCAGTAAGATAAAGACACTGCAAAAACTCAATTCCAGAATTTCATTATGGAAGGTCAGTGTTATGTCCTGCATCAGGAACAGTGGCATTAATAGGACAGTTTCGCGATTATTGAGTTATTGACAATGCAACAGAAGTTGTTGTATGGTTCTCTTTTCGAAGACTGGTTTGATGAAGCACTGAATAGTCATCCGTTCTTTTTATGATCGTTATTAATTCTCATTGTAACTAACTATATTAACAGCTATTTAGACATTATAAGCGAGTCAAGTTCCATTGAATCGATATATTACATAACACTAACGAAGGCCAGTTGCAGCAGTGGCCCAACGTTGATCCAACGTATGTCATATCTGCAACCCAAAAGACATTTATGGAATCTCAAAAGACGTTTATGGAATCTGACTCAGGTTGCGAAAACAAGTCAATACACGATATTGAACTTGCATGAGAGAAAGATGGATAAAACAGGGGAAGATGGAATTTCTGAGAATCTCATTCATCGCTTCCAGAAAACTTTTGAAATGAATTTCGAAAGCCTCCAAGGCCTATATGATGTTTGGGAAATAAAATAGAGAAATTGACAGATTAGACATTAACATTTGAGCTGGAACACAAAGTTTGTGTTGATAGCTGAACTCGTTAAGAATAGTAACAAAGGTTTAAGGTTCCCGTCTTGATGGCTCCAAGGCTCGAAACCATAAGCAGATAGTCACAGAACTCTGCTGACTACATTTGATCCCTCGTTCGATCGACTCGGACCCTGCTTTCAATGTAACGCTGGGGTTTAAGAAGAAGAAACAAATATTCAGAACAGTAACTGATTTTTCCTATATTTATCAGCGAGATAAGTGCAAATACTTCACGAATTACGGCTTCCCAACATCTTAAAGGTATCTGATAGCCTTTTTGTGCAGTTTACATCATTTACTCACTTGCTGTTGCCGGAGCGGTTACATAAGTCTGTCACTTTCTTTAGTGTCCTCCATTTGAAAAAAAGCATCTCAACGAGTTAGAATTTTAAGCAGTAACCATATCTTCTTCCATTGTTTCCTTCTGACCGTAACTCTCACATTAGACACTGAAAATGAGGAGATGCTGACGGGACGCTGTATCATCCTGCATCTAGGTGTCATCGTGTGTGTGCGGTGCATGCGTTTCTGTGTTGGCGCCTGATCACGACGCCGTCAGCGCTTTTCGACCTTCGAGCCTCACTTTTCGTGATATTATTTCCTTAACAGGTCTCATGAGGTGACCAGAAAATGATCCAAACTGTCTCATCGAAACCTGCTTTTCGGCCACTCATTAAACCCACTTTATAATATTTCGTATTTCAGCTTGCCGTTTACATACAATAAAATCCAGGAAACTGGCACTTCCTTACCGGACGTTTGCAATGAAGTGATAGTCTTCTCTGGTTGCTATAACGCGCATATGGGAAGTACCGTATGGGAAGTACGATCGTTTTTATTTTCGGCGCTGTGCTCACTGAAGAATGTTGAAAGGTGGCTACACTGAGCCACAGCGCCAGAGATTGCGCCAAAGAGTATTATTCAGCCGCCTCCACTGGCAGTTCTTGTCGAGAAGTCGTGGAGAGTGCTTATCGAGATGTGGTAGTAGTGATTCGGTGTTGAGATGTTGTAGTAGGGAGTGCTTGTTCCATGTTTTATGCAGTTGTTTGATGGGCTAGACAGCAGATGTTGTTCGAATGGAGATATTGTAATGATCAGAGTTCTTTTCGTCAATATACACTCCTGGAAATGGAAAAAAGAACACATTGACACCGGTGTGTCAGACCCACCATACTTGCTCCGGACACTGCGAGAGGGCTGTACAAGCAATGATCACACGCACGGCACAGCGGACACACCAGGAACCGCGGTGTTGGCCGTCGAATGGCGCTAGCTGCGCAGCATTTGTGCACCGCCGCCGTCAGTGTCAGCCAGTTTGCCGTGCCATACGGAGCTCCATCGCAGTCTTTAACACTGGTAGCATGCCGCGACAGCGTGGACGTGAACCGTATGTGCAGTTGACGGACTTTGAGCGAGGGCGTATAGTGGGCATGCGGGAGGCCGGGTGGACGTTCCGCCGAATTGCTCAACACGTGGGGCGTGAGGTTTCCACAGTACATCGATGTTGTCGCCAGTGGTCGGCGGAAGGTGCACGTGCCCGTCGACCTGGGACCGGACTGCAGCGACGCACGGATGCACGCCAAGGCCGTAGGATCCTACGCAGTGCCGTAGGGGACCGCACCACCACTTCCCAGCAAATTAGGGACACTGTTGCTCCTGGGGTATCGGCGAGGACCATTCGCAACCGTCTCCATGAAGCTGGGCTACGGTCCCGCACACCGTTAGGCCGTCTTCCGCTCACGCCCCAACATCGTGCAGCCCGCCTCCAGTGGTGTCGCGACAGGCGTGAATGGAGGGACGAATGGAGACGTGTCGTCTTCAGCGATGAGAGTCGCTTCTGCCTTGGTGCCAATGATGGTCGTATGCGTGTTTGGCGCCGTGCAGGTGAGCGCCACAATCAGGACTGCATACGACCGAGGCACACAGGGCCAACACCCGGCATCATGGTGTGGGGAGCGATCTCCTACACTGGCCGTACACCACTGGTGATCGTCGAGGGGACACTGAATAGTGCACGGTACATCCAAACCGTCATCGAACCCATCGTTCTACCATTCCTAGACCGGCAAGGGAACTTGCTGTTCCTACAGGACAATGCACGTCCGCATGTATCCCGTGCCACCAAACGTGCTCTAGAAGGTGTAAGTCAACTACCCTGGCCAGCAAGATCTCCGGATCTGTCCCCCATTGAGCATGTTTGGGACTGGATGAAGCGTCGTCTCACGCGGTCTGCACGTCCAGCACGAACGCTGGTCCAACTGAGGCGCCAGGTGGAAATGGCATGGCAAGCCGTTCCACAGGACTACATCCAGCATCTCTATGATCGTCTCCATGGGAGAATAGCAGCCTGCATTGCTGCGAAAGGTGGATATACACTGTACTAGTGCCGACATTGTGCATGCTCTGTTGCCTGTGTCTATGTGCCTGTGGTTCTGTCAGTGTGGTCATGTGATGTATCTGACCCCAGGAATGTGTCAATAAAGTTTCCCCTTCCTGGGACAATGAATTCACGGTGTTCTTATTTCAATTTCCAGGAGTGTATATGAAGGTAAAAAAAAATCCTTTTCTTTTTATTATTTCAATGTCTTAAATAATGCGTCATTACAGGTTCAGTCAACAAAGCATCTGGCTTGTGTTCTTGTATTACAGTGTAATTCTGGTTTTCTTGCCCAATTATAGTGTTTCTATTTTTTTAAATTACTTCAGTATAAATTGTATTTAAAATTTCTTGTCTTATTGAATAAGAACCGTGCCAGATGTGTACGTTGAATCAGACTTCCACACACAGAACAATTACACTTGTGTTTTGGATTCGTAGGTTTTATAGTTGCTGGGGACTTCATTAATTAATTGTGTTAACGGAAATTTTCTTTCATCCTTTGTTGTTGTTCTATGCAGTCAGATTGCGTACTAAAACTAGTCAGGGCCAACCGTTTACGAGACTTCGTAATCAGACATACACCGACCAAAAATTAAAAAAATATTTGCATTAAATTTATAATTAAGCCTTCATGCACGTGGCGACCGCTGCTTCTGATCGTCCCTTGGAATTCTTCTGATTGTTAAAATAGTAGACAGTAGTATTGCTGTAGTAATTTGTAGTTTAGTAATTGTAGTTTATATTGCATGTGTAGATTTGGTAATTGTCATTCTTCTAATGGTATTTTGCAAAATTTAATTTTTGATGTCTTGTATACTCGTTTGACAATTTTGTGCAATTACGAAGATTTCAATTGTTCATTAATCGCGTTTGTCGGGAAGCATTTCGTGTGAATGGTATTGTTGGAGATAAAGAGTCATTGTGTGTAATTTTCGTACAGTGACGAATTTTGTATGTTTTGTAAAGGATTACGCGGTCAATGAAACAGGAAGAAATGATGAATAGTCAGAATAACGAAATTGTTGACATGGCGAACTCGCCAACACAGGAGAACAGGATGATGAATAATGAAGTTGAAAACAATTTAATAAGTAGGGAAAATAGTCCGGAAACAGTTCAAAATTTTTCACAATCGAAAAATTTTCAGATTACGTGGTTAACGACAGAAGAAATGGAGCAGTTGATCAGTGCTGCATTAAATTTGGGATCACAAATAGGAACAATTGAAACCAAGATGAAAGCAATGACAACACGGTTAGACTCACGAATAGAGACATGTTTCAAAAACATGAAAGATGAATCAAAGAAAGAAATTAGAGAAGAAGTACAACCGATTTTGAATGCTCACAATAATAGTTTAATTTCATCAGAAATTAGACAAGAGGAACAGGACAGAGAACAGGAAGAAAAAGATCGCGTGATAGTACAAACATTTTCAGAGCTAAATTTAAAACGTGCACACGATAAGGAAGGAATACTTGAAGGAATCGAGGAATCCGTACCGGATGACAGAATAAATAACCTAACACAACAGTATGAACAGTTAACTACTAAATGTGACAATACCGAAACCCGAGTCGCGACACTTACGGAAGACGTAAATAAACAGAAAGAACAATTAGGTGACTTATCGGAAAGAGTGGAGGAGATTTCAGATAAACTGACAAGTCTAAGTTTAAATGGGGACAGAGATTAGGATGATACAGTTGCATTGCCATTTGCAGAAACCGAAGAGTACCAGAACATAAATAAGCATGTTGAAAATCAGGGAAAATTTTATGAACGCGTTAAAAGGGAATTTGAGACATTACAAAAGCAAGTCAAACAAATGGAAGGTGAAATCGTAGGAAAAGACAGCAGAAGAAATTTAGAATCACAAATAGCAGAGGGGTTTGAAGAAAGTAATTTGTTTCATTTACGGGATGCAACAAGAGAGCGCCAGGCGCGCGAACTTGACAATAATCGACATTGGGACTGGGACAGACGCGGTAGGTCCTTGTCGCCACGAGGCGAAAACTTTGACTATAAACACTTTTTGACTGTTCGGAAATTTAAGATCTTTCGCAATTCTAAGAATAACATACATCCATGTTCATGGTTAGATCAATTTATGTACGCACTTCCACCAAATTGGCCACTAAGTCACAAACTGGAATTTATGTGTGGATATTTAGAAAACGAACCGGCGACGCGCATGCGTGCACTTATTAGAGATTGTAATAATCTAAATGATTTTCATCATGCATTTCTGTCGGCATATTGGTCCGAAAACACGCAAGACAGAGTCAAACATAGTCTTATTATGCAGCGTAATTTTAAACAGTCTGAGTTCCGCACGCCGGCAGAATACTTTGAAGACATGATTCGAAAGAATCAGTTCCTTTCCAACCCTTATAGCCCGACTGAATTAATTCGCATTTGTTTAACTAAGCTGCCACAATCCATAAGACAAATTGCTTTAGCCGGAAGATGTAAAGACGACATTGAGACTTTTAAGACTTTGCTACAAGAACTCGAGAATGACAACGACGACGGGACTTCTTGCAATTTTTTCAGTAACAGTAATTACAATAGATTTTCAGAGAAAAGGGATAGAGATCGGAACGGGCGTTATATGGGTAATTTTGAGAATGACAGACGTAACAGACAGGACAATAGATACCAGCCTTATGACAATAACAGACGTTCTAACAGAAATTACACAAACAATTATAATAACGGTAATTCGTACCGGAATGATCAATCATACGGAAACAGTAATCGGTATCATCAAGACAGAAATTATTCATACAGTAATAGAAATTCTTACTACAGAAATAACCAGGGTAGTAGGTCTAACAGTAATTTCAGAAGTGACAGTCGAAATTACACAAGAAGTAGTCATGCAGACAGACAGGAAAATAGAAATTTTAATAACAGACACAACCAAGAATTTGTATCTAACAGACAGGAGGGACCTAATTGGCATCCTCCACGTGACAGAACTTCAGAGAGACAAGTGCAAATAGTAGAAATTGATCCGCAAAGTGACGCGAATAATCAAATACGTGACAAGCAATCGACAATGACTTGTAGCTTCGGCTTCTGGCGGCAATATAGACGGTTCAGAAAGTAATGACACTACGAATTTACACTACGTATGCCTGGAAGACATGAGAGACATTTTGCTAGACGAAAAGGAAAATAATGTAGACGCATTTTTAACATCCTGTTATTGTGGGTAAGAATAAGTTCACTGCAGTTTTAGATTCTGGGAGCCCATTGAATGTCATTAGTGAATCAGTTTTTCGTATATGTGTAAGAACTATTGCTTGTCCTGTGTTACCTGTTTCTAAAACTACAATTCGAGGAGCGATTTCTGGAAAAAGTGTGGAAGTCAAACAACAGACCAACTTAAATTTCATTTGTCAAGCATACGAATTTTCTGCGAATTTTATTATTGTTCCATTACTCAGTACACAAATTATATTACGTATGGAGTTTCTTAACACACATAAGGCAAGTTTGAACTTTAAAGAAGGATGTGTGAATTTGACTGTTGCCGGAATGCCGAAATGTTTGAAATTTTTCGAGTGTTTAACAAGATCTGAATCAGATACAAAATGTTTAAGGTTTCTTACTTCTGATGTTTTCGTTGAGCATTATGACGACAGTGTGCTTATTCATGACAACGACAATAGATACAGAGACGCGATGGATGATATAATTAATAGTGAAGAATTGATTAATGAAAAGGTTAATAAAGCTGAAGTACCAGATGACATTGCAAGAGGAGAACTGCATCAAATGTTGACTTCACATGCTACAGTATTTAGTCATCACACAGGAACTATACAAGGCTTACAATATTTATTTAAAGTAAAAGAACACACACCATTTCGGGGGAAAACGTTTGCTATTCCTCTGACTTACAGAGACAAGGTTAAGAGTGAACTTCAATACATGTTAGATCAAGGCATTATTGAGCCAGCAGTCAGTCCTTATACGAGCCCATTACACGTCGTTCTTAAAAAGGATGGGTCAATTCGTTTGGTTCTGGATTCCAGACAGATAAACAATATCATCATTCCTGAAACTGACCGTCCACAAAATTTAGATGAACTTCTTCAACATTTCCATGGAATTAAAGTTTTATCCACGATTGATATGCGCGCAAGCTTTTGGCAAATAGAACTCCACCCTGATTGTAGAAAATACACTGCCTTTTTAGCCTTTGGTAACTGTTACCAGTTTCGGAAATTACCGTTTGGACTTACTGTATCTTCAGCAGCATTCATTCGTAGTTTAAACGAAATTTTACCTGTTTATCTTCGTGACAATATTACTTCTTATGTTGACGATATTCTTATTGCTAAACATTCTTGGAGTGAACACAGCAAAATTTGGGATTCATTATTACGTATCTTTGCAAGAGTTGGCATTACTGTGAACTTGGAAAAATCTGAATTTGGTCGTTCTCAGGTGAAATTTCTTGGTCACATTATTTCTACAGAAGGTATTCTTCCTGATCCAGAGAAAGTAGACGCTATTCGTAAATATGCTGTTCCTACCACAAAACGTGATGTTCGTAGTTTCCTTGGTGTCTGTAATTTTCTTAGACGCTTTGTTAGATTGGGCAATTTGGCCACACCTCGTTTATGTGAACTATTTGGAAAGAATTATAATTGGTGTTGGGATGAGGAAGCTCAATCAGAATTTGAACAACTTCGTGATGCTTTAGTTGCTGCTCCACTTCTTTCACATCCGGATTTATCTAACGATTTTTGTTTGGCGACGGACTCATCATACAAAGGCCTAGGTGCACATTTATTTCAAGAGATAGAAGAAAACGGCGTTGTAGTACAGAAAACTATTGCATTTGGAAGTCGTGTTCTCTCTAAATCAGAAAAGAATTATTCGATTACGGAACTTGAAGCTTTGGCTGTTGTATGGGCTTTCACAAAATTTCGGACATTTTTGTTTGGCAGACATACTAAGGTTTACACCGGTCACCGAGCTCTGGAATTTCTTATGTCAACAAAATTAACTCATGGAAGATTCTCACGATGTGCGCTGTACCTACAGGAATTTGATTTTAGTATTGTTTACATACAGGGTTCTTCAAATATTGTTGCTGATGCTTTATCACGTGCACCTGTGGGTTTGAAATAAAGTGCTGAGGAGGACTGCATAGAAAACAATTATTGTTTGATGTATATTCAAGGTGTTGCGTTTGAGAATTTTATTTCGTTTTCGCTCCTGGACATCGCTAAGAAGCAAAATAAGGATCCAATCTGGAAGGACATTAAGGAGAAGTGGAGGAGAAAGGAAAGCGTAGCGATTAGACAGTATTATTTAGTTCGCAATGATATTCTTTTTAAACGAAAATCGGTCGACAACTCTGTTTGGTTAGTTTGTATTCCTGATGAGTGGGTTAATAAACTGATTTGGTATACGCATATCAGTTATGCACACTTTGGTCCCAGAAAATACTTTCGTAAAATACGAGAAAATTGCTACTTCAGTAATATGGAAAAACGCATTCGATCTGTTCTTGCCAAATGCAAATTATGTCAAAAGGCTAAGCCGCCAACAATTTCTCACAGAGCACCGTTGTTTCCTATCATTCCAGCGAAATTAAAGGTCATGGCTGCAGTCGATTTGTTCGGTCCAGTGGTTCGTTCTACTAATGGTTTTGCGTACATTTTCGTAGCAGTAGAACTGACATCAAAATATGTGTGTTTCACACCTTTACGCAAAGCAACAGTTCGTTCAGTATCTAACGCTTTTATCAAACATTTTCTTAAAGAAGTTGGTCACGTTGATAAAGTTATATGAGATAATGGATCACACGTTCGTTCTAAAATTTGGCTTCGTACTCTACGGCGTCGTAAGATTAAACTAATTTTCATTTCACTTTTTCACCCTCAATCTAACGCTTCAGAGGTATGAATGAAGGAAATCAATAAATTGTCTCGACTTTATTGTCATCAGAATCACAGAACTTGGGATTAGTATCTTCATATTTTTCAAAACATTCTGAATGAACTCCCTAATGATTCAACTTCTTTACCGCCTATATTGATATTAAAAAATAAAGCACCGACAAATCGCATTTCTGAAATAGTTCCTTTTCCACCTACACGGAAACTGCGGCATTCTGAAGTTGTCAACCTGGCTCTACGAAATATTGCATCTGCGGCTGCTAGAAGAGAGAAATCAGCTAAACGTCCTGGTCGTTTAAAAACTTTTTCAGTTGGTCAAAATGTATTAATTAAGTCTCACCGTTTGTCGCACAAAGGAAAAGGCTTGTGTCGCAAATTTTTTCTGCTTTTAACGGTCCATATAGAGTTCGCAAAATTATTCATGATAACACTGTCGAAGTAGAAACTCTTAAATCTCGGCGCTCTAATGCAGTCCATCATATATCGAACGTTAAAATTTTTGTGGAATGACATACTTTCGAGAAACCAACAGTTATACGTAAACATGCAGAGAACACAAGGATACCGCGCTGTGTTTTGGCGGCGGCACATACTCAAAGCAACAGTCAAGTCTGCGCGTCGCACAAGGCAGTCGTTGACCGCAAACAATCACTTCCCACGTCACGCGCCTACAGCTGATCGAGCGCTCAGTGCGAATGCACTGACAGCCGTAAACAAATACACAGTCTAATTTCTCCGATTAAATTCAGTATAAAGCTATAGTGACTTGATGAATTATGTTATTAACGTTCAGTATTTTTCAGGATACGGTTCTATAAAATATTTAAGAACTTCAGGTAAATTCTGTGCGTGTCCGACGTTAAGACGACTTGCTATCGAGAAAATTTCAGGTAGAATGTAATTTCGAAGAAGAAACTAATAAACTAAAAAGGTAACTATTATTTGAGTTTATTTCCGCTTAGGTACGTACTTGAAACGTAATTTGCTGCTCGCGATTACGTGATTCATACTTTGTGCTAAATTTCATGTTCTATGAATTGACTTGGGAAGCGACGTGCTTGCGTACATTAACTGATTTTGACAATGATTGATTAATGAACAGGGTTGTTACTTATGTATATTATGCATCGCTTGGCTGCTATGCTTTTTCACTGATATCACATTTTCTTTTATTATGTGTCTGCTGTGCTTATTTATTTAAATTATAATTGTCACCTGATTAATTGTGCTGATATGGTTATGTATGTAAGTTATACTTTGTGATTTATCTGCTTGCGCCTTCATGTTTACTTATTAAGATTACATATGAACATTTATTTGTCTATGCTGATATGATGCTAATAATCTGTTTATTATGTAAGATACATATTTGCTGCTTTGCGTATGGATTACATATTTACACATTTCTGTTTTGTTGTCATAACTACTCTTTAAATGCTGATATACAGTGTACTAACATGGAGTTTGGGTCACACCATGGTATTAATTACAGATTGTTTGCTTGGCAGAGCCTCGTTGTAGGAATTGTGCTGCATCCACTTGTTGGCATTCTGTTCTCCACTGGTATATTTACTCGCTATTGCATGTTTTGCTTACGCTCAGTCCTTTATATTTTAAGATAAGAAAATGAAGTGCAGTAATTCGACGAACGACATTAGTACAAGAAACTTCATAGAAGTCACATGAGCTGGAGGTTTTATGGAAGCTGTATAAATTTATGCTAATAGGAAGGAAGCTAACGACATGACATACCAACACTAGGGTTAGACCATTGACAGTTATTACACTACATTCTTCGTGAGCAATTGAAATAGGATGTGACACTTGACACAAAAAATACTCCACATGTTTGCTTCTGCCATGATTCTTGAAGTCGTGTACACTCTGTGAAATATTACGATTTATTCACTCAAAGTCTTATGTGATCTTTCATACTACATACACGTACTTACTTACTGAGAGTTATTCAAACTAAAGGCTGTTAGAAGTCATGTATGCATTTCTTTTGTTTAATGATGGACAAGGTAATCAAAATGTATCTTGTAATTCATAATGAGTAGAAGATTTGGGTCAGATGGATTACACAGAGGTTGTGTGTGGACTCTGTGTATTCGGATTGCATGGGATGATGAATTGAAGTTTGCACTAGGATCTTATCTGTACTTGTTCGAGGAGACTGACTAGAGGAAAGAGTTGTTATGGAAGTGAAATGATATTGGTAATAAGGTTTATATGTATCGGCGTATTGAAGAGGTATTATTGAGGTATTGAGATTATGTGAAGTTGATGATTATTGGAGTTTTGGTGGACAAGAGGTAAGGTAAATGATATTGATGATAAGATTTATATGTATCGACGTAAGAGGTATTATTGAAGTATTGAGACTATGTGATGCTTATGATTATTGGAGTTTTGGTGGGTGAGAGGTAAAGTAAGTGAGGTGTATATTTTTTTGTTGGTCTATATGGAACAAGGAGGATGAAGATGGCAGACTAGAACACTCAAGTAGAAGGAAGATTGTCTACACACACACTTTGTTAAATCACTAAGCAGTATATACTTGTTTTTTTAGAGAAGAAGCATTTGCATATCTTGACTCACTGGCAGTTGTTCAGCAACCGTACATTTGATTTGGCTTGGCAAACATTGGTCTTGACATGATGCCTATGACGTTGACTAACTATTATTGACTGTTATACACTGTGCCACTACTACTTGATACACAAGTTGAACATCAAATTTTGACAGAATTGCGTTTACACAGTTAACACTATTCAACTACACAGTAGCACTTAATGTGGATGATAGATGAGTGAGTGTGTTTTGTGTGTTTTCCCTTCCTAATCCCAAATAATTGGTACCGACCTATCTCCTAAATATTATTTTACTTGTTTGTTGTGGCTTGCACTGACACCCATAAATATTATAGGTTTATTGATATTTGTGTATTTGTAATAGTTATTATGACTATTATCTGAAACCATTTGTGTGTTTATTATAATTTGCGTGTTTAGTGTAAGAGCATTGATAATAATTTTGTAAAAGCAATTGTGTGTGCATTCAAACTGTTGTTCAGACCTGCACCTGTTCAACATTACTGGGTGCCACAGATGGAACTGCTTCTACTGAAATGTTGTCACTTGTTGCTGTCTGCACCTGTTCAACATTGCTGGGTGCCACTGATGGAACTTCTACTGAAATGATGTCACTTGTTGGTGTCTGCACCGGGTCAACATTACTGGGTGCCACTGATGGAACTGCTTCTACTGAAATGAAGTCACTTGTTGGTGTCTGCACCTGTTCAACAATGCTGGTTGCACTGATGGACTTCTTCTACTGAAAAGATGTCACCTGTTGGTGTCTGCACTTGCTCAACATTGCTGGGTGCCACTGATGGACTGCTTCTACTGAGATAATGTCACTTGTTGGTGTCTGCACCTGTTCAACAATGCTGGGTGCCACTGATGGAACTGATTCTACTGACATAATGCAACTTGTTGGCGTCTGCACCTGTTCAACATTGCTGGGTGCTACTAATGGAACTGCTTCTGCTGAATTATGTCACTTGTTGGTGTCTGCACCTGCTCAACATTATTGCGTGCCACTGAAGGACTGCTTCTACTGAAATGATGTCACTTGTTGGTGTCTACACCTGTTCAACATTGCTAGGTGCCACTAATGGAGCTGTTTCTGCTGAATGATGTCACTTGTTGCTGTCTGCACCTTTTCAACATTGCTGGGTGCCACTGATGGAACTGATTCTACTGAAATAATGTCACTTGTTGGTGTCTGCACCTGTTCAACAATGCTGGGTGCCACTGATGGACTGCTTCTACTGAGATAATGTCACTTGTTGGTGTCGGCACCTGTTCAACAATGCTGCGTGCCACTGATGGAACTGATTCTACTGACATAATGTCTCTTGTTGGTGTCTGCACCTGCTCAACATTGCTGGGTGCCACTGATGGAACTGCTTCTACTGAGGTAATGTCACTTGTTGGTGTCTGCACCTGCTCAACATTGCTGGGTGCCACTAATGGAACTGCTTCTGCTGAATAATGTCACTTGTTGGTGTCTGCACCTGCTCAACATTGCTGGGTGCCACTGATGGAACTGCTTCTACTGAGATAATGTCACTTGTTGGTGTCTGCAACTGCTCAACATTACTGGGTGCCACTGATGGACTGCTTCTACTGAAATGATGTCACTTGTTGGTGTCTGCACCTACTCAACATTGCTGGGTGCCACTGATGGAACTGATTCTACTGAAATAATGTCACTTGTTGGTGTCTGCACCTGTTCAACATTGCTGGGTGCCACTAATGGAACTGCTTCTACTTAAATAATGTCACTTGTCGGTGTCTGCACCTGTTCAACATTACTGAGTGCCACTGATGGAACTGCTTCTACTGAAATGATGTCACTTGTTGGTGTCTGCACCTGTTCAACATAGCTGGGTGCCACTGATGGACTGCTTCTACTGAAATGATGTCACTTGTTGGTGTCTGCACTTGTTCAACATTGCTGGGTACCACCAATGGAACTGCTTCTACTGAAATAATGTCACTTGTTGGTGTCTGCACCTGTTCAACATTGCTGGGTGCCACTAATGGAACTGCTTCTGCTGAATGATGTTACTTGTTGCTGTCTGCACTTGTTCAACATTGCTGGGTGCCACTAATGGAAATGTTTCTACTGAAATAGTGTCACTTGTTGGTGTCTGCACTAGTTCAACATTGCTGGGTGCCTCTAATGGAACTGCTTCTACTGAAATAATGTCACTTGTCGGTGTCTGCACCTGTTCAACATTACTGGGTGCCACTGATGGAACTGCTTCTACTGAAATGATATCACTTGTTGGTGTCTGCACCTGTTCAACATAGCTGGGTGCCACTGATGGACTGCTTCTACTGAAATGATGTCACTTGTTGGTGTCTGCACCGGTTCAACATTACTGGGTGCCACTGATGGCCTGCATCTATTGAAATAATGTCACTTGTTGGTGTCTGCACCTGTTCAACATTGCTGGGTGCCACTAATGGAACAGCTTCTGCTGAAAGATGTCACTTGTTGGTGTCTGCACCTGTTCAACATTGCTGGGTGCCACTGATGGAACTGCTTCTACTAAAATGATGTCACTTGTTGGTATTTGCACCTGTTGACCATTGCTGGGTGCTACTGCTGGAACTATCAACTACTTGTTTTTTTGAATCATTGAAAGCATTCTATGTGAACATTTGTATAAACTGATATTTTGTGTATTGTGTAAACTATTATGTAAAGTCACATGTATGAAAGAATTTGTATTGCTTACTGTGTTTTATCTATTAGTTTATTGAAAGGTCGGTGCAAAGCCAAAATTTTATCTAATTATGTGATATCTACGTATTAATATTATCTTTTGTTTTTGTCTGTATTTTTGTGGACAAATTTGGTGGTATTTTCACTACCAATGCTGGCAAAAATACCATCAAATTCTGGCCCGTGGAGGAAGGGCATATGAAAGGTGGCTACACTGAGCCACAGCGCCAGGGATTGCGCCAAAGAGTATTAATCAGCCGCCTCCACTGGCAGTTCTTGTCGAGAAGTCGTGGAGAGTGCTTATCGAGATGTGTTAGTAGTGATTCGGTGTTGAGATGTTGTAGTAGGGAGTGCTTGTTCCATGTTTTATGCAGTTGTTTGATGGGCTAGACAGCAGATGTTGTTCGAATGGAGATATTGTAATGATCAGAGTGCTTTTCGTCAATACATATGAAGGTAAAAAAATTCCTTTTCTTTTTATTATTTCAATGTCTTAAATAATGCGTCATTACAGGTTCAGTCAACAAAGCATCTGGGTTGTGTTCTTGTATTACAGTGTAATTCTGGTTTTCTTGCGTAATTATAGTATTTCAATTTTTTTAATTACTTCAGTACAAATGGTATTTAAAATTTCTTGTCTTATTGAAGAAGAACCGTGCCAGATGTGTACGTTGAATCACACTTCCACACACAGAACAATTACACATGTCTTTTGGATTCGTAGGTTTTATAGTTGCTGGGGACTTAATTAATTAATTGTGTTAACGGAAATTTCCTCTCATTCTTTGTAGTTGTTCTATGCAGTCAGATTGCGTACTAAAACTAGTCAGGGTCAACCGTTTACGAGACTTCGTAATCGGACATACAACTACTAAGAAATTAAAAACTATTTGCATTGCATACATTAATATAATGTGGCCGCACAAGTGACGCTAAAACTTGTGAATGTTTCTTTAGTTTTTACGGAGAGATTCAACAGACGTTAACTGAACGCATCCACAGAAAAACGCGTCAAGATTAGATGAGCGTTTAGACAGAAAACACATGACCTTCGAAACGACAAAACATTCGGTACAATAATCTATGCAACCACTTACGGCAAGGAAACAGAAGAAATATTCATGGACAATTTACGAGTAGCAGTGCTACATTTGATTATCATCTATCTCCGACGCAAAAGATAGAAACTAAAATTGGATATAAAAGAGGTTGTGTATTATGTGAAAGGAGATAAGAAGTACTGCCTACGAGTCAGTACTGTTTAGAAGAAGTTCCGTTTTGTCCGCTCTGAATGAGAACTGTGCAGGTGGAATAATGGAGTTTTAGCGAAGGAAGAAGCGACCGGAAATAACAGCTACGTTAAATGTGAGTGTATATTTTATCTTTTTCCTTTAGGCAGACAAAAGTCATACGCTGTCAGAGGCACCGTTTTGCTTGCTTTCGCTTTACAGGCTGTCAGCGATACTGAATCATATTAACTTGTAGCTTCTCCGAAAATGTATTATTCACTTCAAGAAACTGCATAAAATAGTAAGAGAACAAAATTTATTGCTATGAAATATGTTTGAAACAGAATAGGTGCAATCTTGTGTTACAAGATCGAAGGAGAATATTTCTAGGTATAGTAAATTTTGTGCATTCAGTCAAATTTTGAAAGATAAATGAGATGCTAGAGGAAGATTTTTTTTTTTTGAGGGAAAGAGCGTACTAAAAAGGTTATGCTCCCAGCGTCTGCACTTACACATACATGATATAGCCTGTGTTTAGTGTGAATGTTTCATAGATACCTGCGTTACATGTTTCTGGTAAAATCTTTGGATGAAGAAGTCATTTCCCCATCTACATTACTGACCGCACCAAAAAGTTTTCTAGTCAATATTAGCCGCATCTGGAATTCAGCCAACAACTAAGTTCAGATACTTTAGATTCTACCTTATATGACCAAAAGCACTTTAGTCTTTAGTCCAAGAACTTTTCCGTCACTAGTACATATTTTGCAGAACACTGACATAGAAAATAATTATGAACAGGCGACTAAAGTTTTCATTCTTCCGAAATCACAATAGTTATAACTTTCAGTCACTAATAAACTGCCCGTTTTCCTCTCATCGGTGTCAAAATCTGTTTATATAAGCGAGGAACGCTTCAGTGTATAACAATATCAGGGTAGACTCATTACTCATTTCGGCTTGTTTTGAGAAAACAAATATAGATTGGCCTGCAGCTCATCCGGCAGTGAGTTTTCGTCTTCAATTTTATGTTTATGGTACACAAAACACATATGGTCGTATGAATTTATCAGTGTTTCACAGTGTTCAAATGATGACATAATATAAAATTGACGACGATATTTTGGAAATCTTACATATATCCTTACCAATTAGCACAGAGTATTTTGAATTTCTCTACGAATATTTAGTTATCATTCTGTTGCCTTCATTCGGCGGTACAGTGCTCGCATCGAAATCCAAAGGATGCTCTGAAAAGAAAGGGGCATATTACACTGCACGAGAATTGATTCTTGTACATCAGGCACTTACTAGCGCAGAAACCCTAGGAAAGTGAAACCTCCACGGCACATTAAATCTGTGTGTCAGACCGAGACTCGAACTCGGTACACAAACTTTATCTATCGGGAAGTTTCATATCAGCGCACAGTCCATTGCACTTTCTGCAATTCATAATCGTTTTTCCAGTCAAAATCGGCATCGGCACCAAAATATTTACATACGGATGTTATTATCAACTGAAGGGCAATGAAAAAGAAACAAAAAATATTTGCACGTGCGGCAACTTAGTGCTGCTTGGTACTGGCCGCAACACAGCCAACAGGCGATCTTTTTGCCCTCGAGTAAGTTCCCACAATTCAGAGCCATACGTCGTAATACTTTCAACAGCGGAATGATACGTAAATCTTCAGGCCTTTGTGGCCGTTGGCACTCAATTTAAAATCTTTTGGATTGATAAGCTGTGTGATCAATCAACAGTAGGTAACACAAGATCCTGAAGAAGATCTCAGTAGAGGTATCGAAGCGTCGGTTGCCTGAAGAAAATTGACATGGCCTGACAACCCAGAAGATTTTGACTCCAGTGGAACCGCAGATAGCATGTTTTCTTTTGTATGTTAATTTGCTGTTCTGGAAGTTAACATTTAGTTTATTTTATGGCTCACTTGAGGAGGTAAATTTTATTGTTTATATCACCAATACATCTACCGGTTGACGACAGTGTCATTCCTAATTATCTGAAGTTGCGACACGTTTCATTAATATCTGCACCCGCTTGCAGGGTAAATCCGGGAGAGATGGCACGCATTTTCAAAATCACGTACGTGAAGTCCTATGGAGCACTTTCAGTAAATTGCTTTTCTTACTTTTTTGTTTAGCTCAACACTTCAGTCTTCTACGGTATACAGTTTTTTTGATATTTTCAGTGTAACATTTGAAAATAATATTTGACCATGGAAACATCGTATTGCGGCATCTATCCCTTGTGTTACGGATGGTAGGCCGCATACTTACAGATACTTATAAATACGTTGTGGGGTGAAGAAAAATCAGTATAGTTATTTTTTATTTTAAATTATGCTTTCTTTATATATTTGAGTAGGTCACTGGGTCCTGTAACAAGGCTACTTATTGATAGTTGGAAATATTACAATTAAGTTTTCAGTAATTCTGGGTACTCCTTACACATATCCAGAAATACTTTGATTCTTTTGTGTCGTCATCATGTATTCTGGCAACAGCCTCCTTCTACCTTTTTGGAGCCCAAAACCATGAGGTTTGCCCCCTTGTTTTCTTTTGTATAACGCAGGCATTTGTATTAGGCCTAGAATAAATCACATAGAACTAATACCGAATGGTATTAAAATTTCGTTAGGGAACTCTTCACAATTGCATTACTCACCCGACTGTGGCGCTACCGTGACCAAACTGCGAACTATGGCTCAGTATATAGGTTGGTGCAATGCGATCAGACGTCACTTCACCCTCAGACTGTGAAGTGTAAACATTAACTGACGAAAGTATATTATTCTTTAGCGAAACAAGGCTCACTGTCCTCCTACAGAGATTGTTGATATGATTTTAATTTTAGGTGAAAAAATGGTTCAAATGGCTCTGAGCACTATGGGACTTAACATCTGAGGCCATCAGTCCTCTAGAACTTAGAACTACTTAAACCTAACTAACTTAAGGACATCACACACATCCATGCCCGAGGCAGGATTCGAACCTGCTACCGTAGCGGTCGCGCGGTTCCAGACTGAAGCGCCTAGAACCGCTTGGCCACACCGGCCCGCTTTTTAGGTGAATGACATAACAATTACGCTGCAGCTGTGCAATTGAATGCCGACCGTTTCCCAAACAGGCGACATCCAAGGGAAAACATTATTCGAAATTGCGCTCAACGAGCTCGAAATGGATACGTGCACCGTCCACCTCGTCATCGCGAATACAATGAAAATGACGCTGTTACCCATACCGTTCTCGCCTGTGTTCAACTGGATCCCGAAATCAGTAGTCGTCCTATTCAGAGACAAACAGGAATACCAAAATCAACTGTTTCGAGGATTTTGAAGGCACGTAAATATCATGTGTATCATATCATACAGACACCGGCATTAACGCCGAAAGATACGCAAATACGCGTGCATTTCTGCCAACGGGCGTTGGAAATGATATGAGGTGAAAATGCCTTTTTTCACTGGCACACACCCATTGACGATCAACACAAGTTGTCATTAATGGTCTGGTGCGGAATTTTTAAAGGTTTTTTGATAGGACCGTATTTTTTTGAGCGAAATGTTACTGGGGAATCTTATTTACAACTTCTCCGCGATGATTTGTTGGTGCTAATGGAAGACGTTGATTTAGAAACTAGGCAACGAATGTGGTTCCAACAGGACAGAGCAGTTCCCCATTATGCTAAAAATGTGTGGAATGTTTTAAATTTACGGTACCCTCGTCGGTGGATAGGACGCGGTGGACCAGTTCAGTGGCCTTCACGTCCACCAGACCTAACATCTCCAGATTTTTTCTTGTGGGGTTATTTAAGAAATATTGTTTATGAAAGACAACCCACAACCCAAAACGATATGGAGCAAACCATTCGAAGAGCATGTGCAGCCATACCACAGGATGTGCTGGTCATAACTGCGGACAACTTTTGCAGATAATTGACTTTATGCATTGAAGCAAATGGGAATAATTTTGAACAATTTCTTCGTGGTTAATTTCATTAATTAAGCCCCTCAAATTGTGAGAGGTAAGCGGACTCACACTATGATACGCATGATATTTACGTGCCTTCAAAATCCTCGAAACAGTTGATTTTGGTATTCCTGTTTGTCTCTGAGTAGGACGATTACTGATTTTGGGATCCAGTTGAACACTAGTGAAGCACCCCAAAATGTGAGAGGCAGGGGGGCTCACACTAATGTAGCACCCCAACATGTGAGATGCAAGGGGACTCACCCTATAAATCAACTCATGGGAACATAATTCCACTATGTTTTGTACAAAAATAAGTTAAGTTGGCGTAACGAAAGAACTGGTGCACATTTTCTGTCGATTTGAAATTACTATGAAATGACAACCCTTAGCTGCTCCTCTGTGGCTCAAATGGGTAGAGCGTCTGCCATGTAAGCCTCTCTCCATCAAAAACTGTGGCGGGTAGGATACATTTTGTAAAAAAATAGCTCAATTTGGGGTAATGATATGATTGTTGCACATTTTGTATTGATTTTATGCGTCTTTCTCGGATCATTCTAAATAAATCAGAGATCTTCCCCAATTTTAATGTTTCTCGATTTCAGCGCCATCTGTCAATGTCTTAAAAGAATGTTTCAGACAAAACATGAGTACTTTTTTTATTGAGAATACGAATCTGCAATAAAATGGGGGTTTCCATTTAAGATTTAAAAGTTGCCCCCCACCCCACGCAAGACGGCGGGGCTAGGGGTCACGTGTAGTATCATTTGATGTCCCCAATCGAGCTTATGAACTTGTATTACCCACTGTTTTTACCCGATGTATAGTTTTCGAGATAATCTCATCCGAAACTTCAGATGGACCAACCTGTGTATATATTCGGGAACACTGGATAATATCGTGCACAGATCATCGTGAGAGGTTGTGAACACCATATAAACGCATGCTGCGTCATTTGAACCAAAATACAAACAAAACAGGAATTTTGACTTATTTGAAACTGTTAATTGATTTGTGCGGCAAGCATTCCTAAAGAAAAAATATGCGTCACATGTACCGGAATTTATTTCTGCATCTATCCTGATCTGTAGGGGAGAGACGCCGCACTTTATAAATCTATTACCTTCATAGGCAAGATGGCCGTACTAGAATCGAAATAAGTCCAGTAGAACTTACCATTAATAAAATTACTCAAACATTTGGAAATATTTGTCTACGCAGCATAGACTAAGATCTAATCGTAACACTGAAGAGGTTTCGAAGGGATATTTATAGATGCACCTCAGTGATTCCCCCAGATCTTATGTAAAACTTACTCGAGCGAAACGTGAACACTTTTATAACTGACTGACGTCCTCTAAGCAACTGTAGTGCCATTATGGGCAAATTCTGTCTGCGTTTGCCGAAACGATGACGGATGCGCAGACACCGCATGCGGCGCTTTTCCATACGCAACCTATGTCATAAATAGTATTACCGACCACTTTCAAATAATCTGTTTTACTTACGATTTACAGAAAGTCCCCATTTTTTGTGTTCTTTTTTTTAATTTGTGAAGCTACTATCGCTTGGTCGTTAGCAAAAATTGAGGTGAACAGATCTCATCGTACATAATACACTTTACTCCAAATTTCCTTTCCCAAGATTTCAACGCCTGTCTAAATAAATCTTAGACGATACAGAGGCGTTTGTGCATCCATGGCGTAGACCCCTTATCACCTAACTCTTGAGATTGATGATTTCTCATTTTTTATTTTTGCTGTACAGTCATTGTAGAAAAATCTGACATTTTTTCACCAACGTTGATGACACGCCGTTAACAGTCAGACTTTTCCAAAGCTTGTTTCGTGGAATTGCGTCATCATCGTCTTTGAGGTCTAGAAGTAAAAGATAGATGGTAAGCCCCCTTGCCATCCATTTCTCAGTTAAGTTTTTGAGGATAAATATTCCATCAGAGCAGGAGCGACCATGTCGGAATCAATATTGCTCTTCAGATTGTTATTTCTTCTATTTTCTTCTTAGGGTACGACCGTACATTCCCGTCATGGATGAAATTATGGTAACTTGCATTATCTCTCGTATTTACCTTCTTAAATGATGACTTAATCGTGGACTTCTTCAACTCCTTCGGAGCTTCGTCGCCTCTAAGGCATTTGTCAGAACTCACTGCCAATGTCACAAAAAGTTTCGACGGTGATGCTTTAATTAAAACTTCGCAAATTAGTCATCGATCCGTTGCCTTTCCGTTTTTCATGGCGTAAGTTGTAGATTGGACTTACTTAAAAGCTATAAGCGGGATTTTATCATTATTAGGGATATTATCATTATTCGGGATATTATCATTATTCGGGATATTATCATTATTCAAGTAGGAATCGTGAAACATCTGTAGCTGCTGTTCTGATGCTACTTTATTATATAGCAACCAGTTTTGGTGACACAATACACTATCGTTAGGCCTATATGCGTAAACAGCAATGATCGCAAAATTTATTTGTGTCTAATACAAATATTAACTTTTCATGTCGTTTACTGTTCAAATATCTTTCTTTTACTTCATGGATTGCTCCAGTTGAGGTATCCTTTATGTAGTACTGGATCCTCGTAGACTGGTACCACTCTTTTGGTATTGTATGACGTAGATAGTCTGGGTGTGTCGTCTAGTGGTTGTATTTGGTACACGGTGGCCAACTTAGCGATTGTCTGCCCATCTCCTATTCAGCCTTGCAACCTTAATGACTATGACACTTGCTGACATTATATTATTGTTGACTGGTGTTTTACACGGTTACACAAGATGTACAGAGGTTGGTGTAAGTTGTTGTTTTACACCGTTACACCTCTTTGCAATGTTGCCCAGTAATGTATATTGATTCCACACACGTATTCCATGTTTTTGTCATACGTCGTGCTACCTTCACGTATCCAGGCCATATTTGACCGTATTCAATAGGGAATATGGGTAGGTCAAATATATTTTTTGTGTTTTGTGCTTTGTCTGGATAGGACTAGTTAGAGCATTACATACACATTATGAGGTATAAAGCGGGTTTTTATCTGTATCTAATTCTTCGGTACAACCATAGTACAAATGAAGTTTTTTTTTCACCTTTGATATTGGTGACAACTTATCATACACTGAAGCGCCAAGGAAACTGGTATAGGCATGCGTATTCAAATATAGAAATATGTGAACAAACAGAATGCGGCGCTGCGGTCGGCAACGCCTATATAAGACAGTAAGTGGCTGGCGCAGTTGTTAGATCGGCTACTGCTGCTATAATGGATGATTATCAAGATTTAAGTGAGACTGAACGTGGCGCGATGGAACACAGCGATGAAGTTGGGATTTTCTCGAACGACCATTTCATGAATGTTCGGTGAATACCAGGATTCCGATGAAACATAAAATCTCTGACATCGCTGCCACCGGAAAACGACCCTGCAAGAACGGGACCAACGACGACTGAAGAGAACCGTTCAACGTGACAGAAGGGGAACCCTTCCGCAATTTTCTTCGGATTTCAAGTGCTGAAACATCAACCATTCAACGAAGCATCATCGATATGAACTTTCGGAGCCGAAGATCCACTCGTCCACTCTTGACGACTGCATGACACAAGACTTTACGCCTTACCTGGGCCGCCAACAACGACATTGGACTGTTGATGACTGGAAACATGTTGCCTGTCGGACGAGTTTCGTTACAAATTGTATCGAGGCGATGGACGTGTATCGGGTATGGAAACAACGTCATGAATCCATGGACCCTGAATGTCAGCAGGGGACTGTTCCAGCTGGTAGACACTCTGTAATGGTGTGGGGCGAGAGCAGTTGGAGTGATGTGGGACCCCTGCTACGTCCAGATACGACTCTGACAGGTGACACGTACGTAAGCATCCGATCTGATCACCTGCATCCATTCATGTCCATTGTGCATTCCCACCGACTTGGGTAGTTCCAGCAGGACAATGCGACACCCCACACGTCCAGAATTGCTACAGAGTGGCTCCAGAAACACTTCTCTGAGTTTAAACACTTCCACTGGCCACCAAATCCCCCAGACATAAATATTATTGAAAATATTTGGGATGCCTTGCAACGTGCTGTTCAGAAGATATCTCCACCCACTTGTACTCTTACGGATTTATGGACAGCCCTGCAGGACTCCCGGTGTCTGTTCCCTGCAGGACTACTTCAGACATTAGCCGAACACATGCCTCGTCGTGTTGCGGCACTTCCGCGTGCTCGCGGGGGTTCTACACGATACTGGGCAGGTGTACCACTTTCTTTGGCTTTTCAGTTTATGTTTTATGGATACTATACGTTATGTGGATGCATGTTATTAGGTTTCTGTCATTTACTCGAGTTAAGCAGTAGTTCTCGTTTGATATTTGTTTATGGCTGTTCATGACATATGGATGCATTCGCACATGAATGTTGTTCACCCTGAATAATATCTTGTGGCGTTTTTTCATATATTATGTAGATATTGTGACATAGGTTGTCTTCTATGTTTGGTCTTTTGGCACGTTTTGGACACTCATTTTATGCATATTATAAAAGTATGCCCCACTACGGTTTGCACATCAGTATTTTATGACTTTGGCATAGCATATGGATATATTTATATCGTCATATTGATGTGCTGCTATAGACACTTAGATTTTGTGGATGCTGCCCTTTAGCAAGGGCAGCTTGTACGTAGATGCATATATAGTCTTCATCCTGAACATTATCTTGGGGTCTGTATATTCTGTGTGGTCTCGCTTCGTTTGGTCTTTTGACACGTTCTTGGTCATCGACTGTATGCATATGGCACTTATATGCCCATGTAAGGTTTTCACCCGAACAATTTCTAACTTCGACAGCCCATATACATATATTTATACGTTCATTTTGGTAGCAGTACCTACATCTACATACATAAACATTCCGCAAGCCACCGTATGGTCCGTATCGGAGTGTACCCTGTACCACAACTAGTCGTTTTCTTTCCTGTTTCATTCACAGATAGAGCGAGGGAAAAACAATGTCTATATGCCTTTATATGAGTCACAACTTTTCGCATCTCATCTTCGTTGGCGGCTGTAGTATCGTTCTGCAGCCAGCTTCAAATGCCGGTTCTCTAAACTTTCTGTCTTCTTCCCTCCAGGGAGTCCTTCCTGCTTGAACACCTGAAGAATATGCGTAACACTAGCTTGCTGATAGAATCTACCGCTAAGAAATCTACGAACTCGCCTCTGAATTGCTTCGGTGTCCTCTGTCAATCCGACCCGGTGCGAATCCCAAACACTTGAGCAATACTGAAGGTTAGGTCGCACTAGCCTCCTATATGCGGTCTCCTTTACAGATAAACCACACTTACTCAAACTTCTCCCAATAAACATATGTCGACCATTCGCCTTCCCTACCACAATCCTCACATGCTTGTTCCATTTCATATAGATTCGCGACGTTGCGCCCAGATATTTAAACGACGTGACTGTGTCAAGCAGGATAGTACTAACGCTGTATCCGAACACTCCGTGTTTGTTTCTCCTACTCATACGCATAAGTTACATTTTTCTACATTAAGAGGCAGCTATCATTCATCACACCAGGTAGAACTTTTGTCTTGGTCATTTTGGCACTTCGATATTGTTGATTCTGTCCTTGCAAGGACTGCTTGTAGACGTAAGGATATTACTTTGATTTACTATATCATGATGTAGTTTCTTTCAGATATCTATCATTTTTGAGTTGTTTTTATAATCTGACAGATTCAGGATTTTTCAGTTTAGTGTATCATCTAACTCACCAACTTTTAATCCTGGAATAGTAATTATTGACTTTATTAATAAATAGTACATTTGCACAACGTAGAGTGGAAATTCGTCACGGTATAGTGTATATAATTCTATACTGGGTACGAGACTATGGATGTGTGTATTGGTTTTCATCAAATCGTTGCTGTAAATTCACTTGTATAGTATCGTCCCTGATTTTTATTCGGTTGTTAATCTATGTATTAGCATGGCTGGCGAGCTGATGATGCTATCATTATTGTTTATGTGTTCAGTCCTGAAGATGGCGTACTGAATCAACTAAACCAGTTGCAATATAATAAAGTAACATCAAAACGACGGCTGCAGGTGCTACATTTTATACGTAAGTAAACAGATGAAGGCCCGTAGACCATCAATCACAAGGATGGACATACAAAAAAAAACTTCATTTTTGATTACAGTTCCCAGTTTCCCAGTGGGTTCTCAGTGAATGCCCCTCTCCTCGCAGTTAGTTGCCCTCGGTAGTGTTGTATGCATTCCATCATGCTGATGAGGTTTATGTGAGCTTTATCTTTATTCTGTGTTTCAATTAATTTCAGTACTTTCCAGGCTTTATGTGCTCGTGTGTACTCTCTTCGCCAGTTTTCCGCCTGGTTTCGTTCTTACCCTTAATCAACGTTCTCTTTGTATGTTTCCTTCTCTCTGTCTATTCCTGCAAGTAAATATCTCACTTTAACCATTTATTATAAGCTTTCTTTTTTTTTTCTACTTAATCTTGCACTGTGTCGGTCCACAACTGGCCAAATTTTCTATTTCTCTATTGGAATTCTTTTTCTCTTAGTCCATCGTAACCTGCCTTGTGAATGGGTTCTTTAAAAATTCACAGTTCTTATCTGCACTAGTTTCTTCAACAGCGACAAGATTTTCTTCTAGCCTCAGCTGGTACAAAAACCAGGTAGAATTATAGTCAGTACTTTGTAAATTGTCTTAGATATTAGTGGCTTTTTGTGACACGGTGTCCAATTGAATCTATTTGTCCTGAATGATATTGAATAAGATCTTATACTTCACCAATAAAATGGTCTTCATCCGCACTTTCCATCTCTCACGTCCTGACACGTTGTACTATTAGCTTTCTTGTTTTCTTGATTATGAGACAGTCCATAATGTACAGAAAGGCCAACGCCCAGTGGAGGAAAACTACTATTAAGAATCACCTTGCCCTCCATCTCGGGGGTTAGGAGTGTGACCTGCTTCCTAACCTAGTAAAAGAAATCCAAAAGCAAAATCTACAGATTTAGCCTGGGAACGGGATGGAGCAAAACTAAGACAACTGGCGTGAAAAAGGACAATGAGAATTCAACCTAGGAATTTATGAGGAATGACCACGAAGAAGCCAGTTAAATTTAATTTCGTAATTTCACAGATTCGAGATGCTTGCAAAATTTAGAGTTCATTGACAGTAATTTCAGACCGCACTATTAACTGAAAAGTCACTAAACTGTATCAGTCAGTTTATCTAATAAGTTTAATATCTCCGCTCAGCGGAGACCACCCATGGTTTGCATGCGCCTAGGACCAACGGTTGGAGGTGAAAAGTATTTTTGACATTGATCATTTCATTAATTTAGAAAGTGCGCAAGTAGGAGATAATGTACAAAGTTTCTTGGCCGCTGCCTTAAGCTGAAACCACGCAGACACGGAGGAACCGTAGGCTCTCCATCGTTCGGAGACAGATGGTCCATCTTGAGTGCCAGTTCCCCATTCCGTTAACTGCTGACGCACACTGTAGCGTGGTTTCCGAGTTTACAAATAGCACTGAGAGTCATCGTCCAGCCCATTCGGTCGCCGACCCTGGCCGCTTCGAAACGCGCAGAGTACTGGCGCGGAAGTTACCACGATTTTGATCGCAGAACAAAGGCTTTCCGGTCTGGCCAGCAATAGAAAACTTGCAGCAGATGTGTTGGCTGCAACCTTTAAACCACGGTGTTAGCACAAAGACCGTCCGGCACTGCGTCACCACCCATGGTAATGCGTTAAGATGTGTTGCTTGGCCTCTGTCTTTACGGCTGTATTTAGAAACTAGTGGCTGATATCTATTTTTGTGATTCAGTTTGGTTAAATAACCTTCGTTTCCTCCACGAACCAGAAGTCTCGTTGTTTAGTTTCCTTTGTGTATCGACATTTTTCCCTATCTCATTACTTGTCATAGAGCAACATTGCAGCTTACGAAGTCGCTCGAAATTGTTACTGAACGCGTGAAGAGATTTATGACTTTTTCTGCAATATATTTAAATTTAATTGCGTTTAGTGGGTATTACTGATCTGTAACCTTCCCTACCTCCATTATTTAAAATTCTGATCCCATCTTAGGAGACGAAACAGTTACAGTAGGGAAGAAGCGCTACACGTCCACGGAATATTGCCAGAAAATCATCAGGTGCGTACAACTCACTGTTTGACAGAGAAGTGGTGTTAGGCAGTACATTCCCCATATCCGCTGTCGCCACCGACGTGACGCCAAGCAAAACACCTTGCAGTAGAGTGAATCGAAACCAACTCCTATGTAAAATGTAGAGTGCATGTAGCATAACGATACCACATAAACGTACAGCAACAGCCCTGCAGCTAAGAAGGAAAACAGTAAAAACACAGAACTACACATGATGAGGATTTGTTAATACACACATCAAAAAATGTTTTGCATCACCCCGGTTCTCAGAACTCCTAAAGATAGACGTTGACTGTGTAATGTATCACAGACACAGTTCCTTTTACTGTCAGAGATGTCACTGAACCCGCCCAAAAGATGTAAACAACCATGCATGAGCAGCGCCTATTAGAAGGAAGGGGTCCGACAGCCGATCAGTTCCAGTCATTCCACCAGGAAGCGGGTACAAGGCTCGTGTTGTCTGTAGGTCAGCCGTGCCTAGACGGTCAATACCGCAGTTCGATCGCGTCTCCATTGTTATTTTGTACCAGGAAGGTCTCTCAACAAGGGAAGTGTGCACGCGTCTCGGAGTGAAGCAAACCGATGTTGTTGGGACATGAAGGAGATTCAGAGAGACTGGAACTGTCGATGACATGCCTCGCTCAGGCCGTCCAAGGGCTACTACTGCAATGGATGACCGCTGCCTATGGATTATGGCTCGGAGGAACCCTGACAGCAATGCTACCTTGTTGAGTAATGCTTTTCGTGCAGTGTTACGACTCAAACAGTGCGCGATAACGTGCATAATACGCAACTTCACTCCCGATGTCCACGCCGAGGACCATCTCTGCAACCTCGACACCATGCAGCGCTACACAGATGGGCCCAACAGCAGGGACGTAGTCTTTTGCCCCTACTGTTCAATCTAAACCTCGAAGAGGCAGTGATGAAAATAAAAGATTCAAGTGCGAGATTAAAATTCAGGGGTAAAGGATGTCGATGACAAGATCCTCTGATGGCATTGTTGTCCTCAGTGAAAGTGAAGAAGAAGTACGTCATATGTTGAATGGAATGAATAATCCATTGGCTACAGAATATGGATTGAGAGTAAATAGAACAAAAACAAAAATAATGATAAGTAGCAGAAACGAGAACAGTCAGAACATAAGGATTTGGGATCACAAAGTACACGGAATCAAGGAATTCTGCTATCTATGCAGCAAAATAAGCAATAAAGGGCGGAGTAAGGAGGACGTAAAAGCAGGCTAGTACTGCCAAAAATGGCATTCCTGGCCAATGGAAATGTACTAATATGAAATGTGGCTTTAATTTGAGGAAGAAATTTCTAAGAATTTTTTTTTGGAGCACAGCATAGTACGGTAGCGGAACATGTCCTATGGGAAAAATGGTTCAAATGGCTCTGAGCACTATGGGACTTAACTTCTGAGGTCTTCAGTTCCCTAGAACTTAGAACTACTTAAACCTAACTAACCTAAGGACAACACACACATCCATACCCGAGGCAGGATTCGAACCTGCGACCGCAGCGGTAGCGCGGTTCCAGACTGTATCGCCTAGAACCGCTCGGCCACTCCGGCCGGCCCTATGGGAAAACCGGAATAGAATAGTAGCATTTGAGACGTGGTGCTACTGAAGAATATTCAAGATTAGGTGGACTCATGAGGCAAGTAATGATGAGGTAAACACTAACAAGCGGAAGGGACTGGACGATAGGACACCTGTTAAGCCATCGAGGAATAACTTTTATGCCACTAGAGAGAGCTATAGAGGGTACAAACTGTAGAGGAGTCCAGAGATTGAAAAACATCCAGCAGATAACTGAGGACGTACAGCACGTTGCAATTGCTAGTCTAAGGCGAAAAGTTTGGTACAGGAGAGAAATTCGTGGCAGGCAGCGTCAAATCAGTCAAAAAACTAATGGATAAAAAAGTCATAGCTCCCTTTTAGATGTTTGCAGCTCACACTACCGGCTTCTCCACTGTTAGCATGGCTGAGGAAAGAGGGAACGCCATAGAATTGTGAAAGTGTCATCACGCGTGGGCTCCCGATCGCTTTGGCGTCTGTGTGTAGTGTCGTTCTTTGGATCTCATATCAGTCCGTTAACTCGCGTACTACAAGTTAATACGGTAGGAACACTAGGAAATATTATCAGATACTTTCGAAAGACTATACTACAGGAGACTCGGACCCTCAATGTGATGATATGTATGCTGTCTGTTTAATTGCATCGTATCATCTTTCTTGTGTCTTCGGTGACCAAAGCATCAGTCTATTTTTTTTAATTGATCGATAGCCAGGAGATAAGTGGCGGTGTGATGGGAGGCTTGATTAGCTAACAAACACATAATACTTTCAAACATATTTATTACAGATAAAATTTTCCAGATGGTGAACAATGTCTTACTAATGCCTTTAATAAATCAACGTCCACAAGGGGTTTAGCAAGCATTGCCGAAGCAAAATCATTCGCAACTTCTCATGTAATTCATGAAACGCTCAGTTAATTTAGACTCCAGAAAGTTATTGGGGCTACAAGAAAAAGAGTTCTTATAGTGACAAAATTTATTACAGATAAAATTTTGCAGATGGTGAACAATGTCTTAATAATGCCTTTAATAAATCAACGTCCACAAGGGGTTTAGCAAGCATTGCCGAAGCAAAATCATTCGCAACTTCTCATGTAATTCATGAAACGGTCAGTTAATGTAGACTCCAGAAAGTTATTGCGGCTACAAGAAAAAGAGTTCTTATAGTGACAAAATTTATTTGTGCCCAAAGTAAAATTGCAAGACACTAACAAAGTTAAGAAACCGATAGAAATCTTACACAGCGTCCTATTAAATGAACTACTTTCTGAGCCACATACAGAATTAAATTTTGCACATCAGTAAGGCTGCAAATTGTTTCAAGAACTACGCTAATAATAGGTTTAGGCATCATGCTTAGAACTAGTGGGAGTAGTTACCTGCATAAGGTGCTGGAATAATTACACTTGGCGGCAACTAGACACCACCAAGCCATGAAAGGATAGATTGCATGCAAATGGTGGTGGAGTGTTCGTCGCTGTTAGTAGTAGTTTATCCTTGTAGTGAAGTAGAAGTGGATAGTTCCTGTGAATTATTATGGGTGGAGGTTACACTCAACAATCGAGCTAGGTTAATAATTGGCTCCTTTTACCGACCTCCCGACTCAGCAGCATTAGTGGCAGAACAA
The DNA here is from genome assembly GCF_021461395.2 of Schistocerca americana. Classification (NCBI taxonomy): domain Eukaryota; kingdom Metazoa; phylum Arthropoda; class Insecta; order Orthoptera; family Acrididae; genus Schistocerca; species Schistocerca americana. The sequence goes on along the minus strand of NC_060124.1, from coordinate 98,657,406 downwards.
CTGAGAGAAAATTTGGAATACATTTCACATAAATTTTCTCAGCATGTTATAGTCTTAGGTGGAGATTTCAATTTACCAGATATAGACTGGAACACTCAGATGTTTAGGATGGGTGGTAGGGACAGAGCATCGAGTGACATTATACTGAGTGCACTATCCGAAAATTACCTCGAGCAATTAAACAGAGAACCGACTCGTGGAGATAACATCTTGGACCTACTGATAACAAACAGACCTGAACTTTTCGACTCTGTATGTGCAGAACAGGAAATCAGTCATCATAAGGCCGTTGCGGCATCCCTGAATATGGAAGTTAATAGGAATATAAAAAAAGAGGGGAAGGTTTATCTGTTTAGCAAGAGTAATAGAAGACAGATAGCGTTACGTAGATGTTTAACAAACTGAAGTGGCAGACTCTGCAAGAGAGGCGCTCTGCATCGCGGTGTAGCTTGCTCGCCAGGTTTCGAGAGGGTGCGTTTCTGGATGAGGTATCGAATATATTGCTTCCCCCTACTTATACCTCCCGAGGAGATCACGAATGTAAAATTAGAGAGATTAGAGCGCGCACGGAGGCTTTCAGACAGTCGTTCTTCCAGCGAACCATACGCGACTGGAACAGGAAAGGGAGGTAATGACAGTGGCACGTAAAGTGCCCTCCTTCACACACCACTGGATGGCTTGCTGAGTATAAATGTAGATGTAGATGTAGACATACATAACGCTAGCCAGGCGTCAGCACAAGCCCTAGAATTTTAGGATTTACAAGCATAAGTATTGAGTTATCTATAACATTTGAAAGAAATGTAGCCACAGGCTCACAACAAATAAACATACATTGTGTAAGTAGGCTGTTTAGATTTTTATATTGGTAACGCCACGTAGCGCTCTGTATGATAATCACTGGCTGTGCTGTGTGCAGTCTGTGGCTGGTTTGCATTGTTGTTGCTATTGTAGTGTTGGGCAGCTGGATGTTAACAGCGCGTAGCGTTGCGCAGTTGGAGGTGAGCCGCCAGCAGTGGTGGATGTGGGGAGTGAGATGGCGGCGTTTTGAGAGCGGATGATCTTGGACGGAGACAGTAGATTTGTAAGACTAGATGTCATGAACTGATATATATAATAGACTTTTGAACAATATTAAGGTAAATACATTGTTTTTTCTCTATCAAAATCTTTCATTTGGCAACTGTGCCTATCAGTAGTTAGTGCCTTCAGTAGTTTGGATATTTTATTTAGCTGGCAGTAGTGGCGCTCGCTGTATTGCAGTAGCTTCAGTAACGAAGATTTTTGTGAGGTAAGTGATTTGTGAAAGGTATAGTTTAATGTTAGTCAGGGCCATTCTTTTGTAGAGATTATTGAAAGTCAGATTGCGTTGCGCTAAAAATATTGTGTGTCATTTTAGTGTTGATCAGAATAGGTAAAGAGCGAAATGCGAAATGTGTGAGTACGTTCAGTTCTGCTCAGCTGTTTAAAAATCAAATAATGTAGGGGCTTACCAGCACAGTAATTCATTAATTTTTGTAAGGGGACGTTACATAAAGATTTTGATAGAGAAAAAACAATGTATTTCCCTTAATATTGTTAAAAAGTCGTATTATATATATATATATATATATATCAGTTCATGACATCTAGTCTTACAAATTTGCTATCTCTGTCCAGCTCATCCGCTCTCAAAACTCCGCCATTTCACTCCCCACACCCACCATTGCTGCCGGCTCACCTCCAACTGCGCAACGCTACGCGCTCTTAATATCCAGCTGCCCAACAGTACAATAGCAAACAACAATGCAAACCAGCCACAGACTGCACACAGCACAGCCAGTGATTTTCATACAGAGCGCTACGTGGCGTTACCAATATAAAAACCTAAAAAGCCTACTCACAACTGTTTAAAATAAACCCGTTAAGATTTCCACAAATGAACAGAATCTAAGTACTAGGACATTAGCACCTATCGCTAACGGCTCTGACCAGTGTCCAACATAATTAGGCAATTATTTAACCACTGTGAAAACGTGAGTCACCAAAATTGTCCTCGTCCAGCACACTTTGACTACTTCACAAGTAACGAGATAAATTTTATCGGAGTCCAGATAACTGCACCGAACTCGTTCCCAGGCTCTCTCCTGTTTTGATTTTCCTTCTTTTTGAAGAAACGGAAGAACCTCGTGTTGGCAGAGAACGAGAGAGCAGTAGCGCTGTTAGGTTTTGCAGATAAGAATAACAATTTCGCAAGGAATTAAACATATGAAATCTGCCCAACATGCGGACGAATCAAGTAGCATCCACAGGATGTCCTCGACCTAGGTGACAAGTGACCATCGCACTACCGTATCACAGCAACCATTGCCTCTCCCAAGTCGTACAGTAGAAGCATCCGTCCGTTATGCCCCAGGCCAGCGAACCCTGTCGCCGCGAGGGGCATCAAAACACCACGGTAGTACAGGCGTGCTCCATCCGTTCGCCACTCAATTTCGTAGGAAGTGCACAAGTACCGCTAAGAGTGCAATAAAGCTCACCTCGTCTCAAGTAACACCATCCAGCCTTCTTTTTCTCTTTTGGTCGCTCACCTTGTGAGCAATACAGGGCATTCACTCCCGTCCATTATACAACCAAATATCTGACCACTACCGACGACTGAGGAGAAGAGGATATTCGCGCAAAGGCAAATAGAAACTGCTACGAAACGGCTCAGTGTAACATCTTTAGTCAGATGTATTAGGTTTTTCTATCAGAAGTAGATTTTGTCGTTAGTGGCCACTGTAAGTTCGTATCTTATTGGCTCATCCCAATAACTCAGCGTAGTTCACTTGTATTTCTGTTCATTGGAATTACCACTAGATCGTATGAAAGTCGGAACATAGTACTTAAATAGACATCAAATAAAGGTTTCCTGATCATATTTTGTTATACACTGCCTGACAAAAAATGTGATGCACACAGACGGCGAACGAAATAGAACTTCAGGGTATGAGAAGTTACTACGGTAGTTACTAATTACAGTAATATTTACAAAGAGCTTGGGAGTATGAGCATAGGCTATCTGGATGGCATTGCACCCGCAATCCCTACCACTCTTGCTTCGAAGCAAACACTAATCATGGTGGGAACTGTGTCACAAAACCTTGACCTCCTCTCCTGAGGCAAAATGATCCACAAATTGAGTAAGTGGTACTTGATACCCTGGTACTGGCACTGGGACGGAGTTGACGTCCTGGCTGGATACACACATCTGTTTGCATTGGGGAAAGATGGGGATCTTTCTCCCCAAGGTTGGGTCCCGACTTAAAGCAGACGTTTCGTGGAGACGCGCGTCACGTGCAGACGAGCACAGACCGGTTGAAAAAAATGCCAATGCGTCACGGTAGCATGAACAATAAGACATGACGACTTAGGACATCCGTGACGAACCGTTGCGCACTCTAAAACAGTGGAAGAATGATACCTCCATACAAGTTGCCGACGATGGCAATCCAAGGCAGTGCAGAACTGCGATTCGTCACTGAACATAATACGACGCCATTCATCGGCAGTCCATGCTTCCGTTTCTAGGCACCACTCCACACGCAGCCGTTTCTGTTATGCAGCAACGGCAGCCTACGCATGGGACAGTAATTCCCTAGTCCCGCTGCTGCAAGTCTGCGACCAATGGTGCGGCTTCGTTGCAGAGGCTCCAGTATTTTTTGTCGGGTGGCAGGTTATAATGTAAAGAGATTAATGTGTGCTTGGTGCGCAATACGCCGGTCCTCCTTTATGGTGATCATACGTGGGCGACGAAAACTTTCACTTCTAGTATTCTACCCTCACGTTCCCATTCGGACCAACATTGAAACAGTCCCATCAGGACTCCCCAGAAACCTGGATATGGCATGATGTGAATAGCCGGCGAATGAAGACCCACAACAATGCTGTCTGATTTGCTGGTAACAGTGTCTCACACCTGTACGTGTCATCCACATGTCCTTCACTGTGATAACTCACATCTGGCGCTGTTCACGTTCTTTATATACCTTACCAGGATTGTAAAAACACCGTACACGAACAATGCTAATGGACTCTCGTGGCAGTTATGTAACGAGCGATCGAAAAGTTTCGATCTGGGGGGTATAAACAACGTATCGCTACTCTGAAGCGCCTATAGAAGCACCTGTCTGTAGGCATTAATATCTCTTCGACGTGCGTGTAGTAAATCGGGAAATGTGAACTAAGGCGACGTGGACACCAGGGTCAAAACAGGACCAACGTAGTGTAATTCTTTTCTTCGCTACCGAAGGACGAACACTTGTAGGCACACATCGGAGAATGAAGAATGTGTATGCGGCAGCACGTTTGTCGGACTCCATCGTTGTGGAATGATGCGCCAAGGTGTGTTACTGCCGCGTGATAACGTACGTTCCCAAAAAATGGTTCAAATGGCTCAGAGCACTGTGGGACTTAACTTCTGAGGTCATCAGTCCCCTAGAACTTAGAACTACTTAAACCTAACTAACCTAAGGACATCACACACATCCATGTCCGAGGCAGGATTCGAATCTGCGACTGTAGCGGTTGCCCGGTTCCACACTGTAGCGCCTAGAACCGCTCGGCCACCACGGCCGGCGTACGTTCCCATGTCGCTAATGTCGTAATACAGAAGTAACGCTAACTCAAGTGAGAGATACACGAGCATACGCCCTATAGTCCTGATCTCTCTCCATGCGATTTTCAGGTCTTCGGTCCCTTAGAAAAGACCCTGAAGGATCGACGAATCCTGTCGCAAAAGGTTGTGCAGCAGGCAGTGACGGATCTCTTCCCACAGCAGGAGACGCTGTTTTGCCAAACAGGTACCTTCATCAATTTGCTGCATCGATTGGATGATTGCCTCAGGGCTCACGGTCCTTGATGTATGGGGCCTTCGAAGGAATCGTCCCTTATGCCTGTTACAAAGAATTTCAACTCCTATGATTTACATTTACTAGACGAGTGTTTGTATGTGTACAAAATTATACCGACAATCGACCTCGTCTTCTGGGTGCTCCACGTTTTCTGTTAGGCAGTGTAAGTATAATAAGCGTCGTCGAATTTCATTCATAAACTCTTCATTTTACCGGGATCTTTTGTACCAGCGAATACTCGCGTAGCAGTAGCTTTCTGTTTCAGAATTTATCAAATAACTTCACCATTCGCTAAGAGACTGGATAACGACTTGCACCCCATGCAGAAACTCAGAATAGTAGTGAACGGAAGACTAAAGGCGTATCGACATAGTTAGTAGCTAAACAGTTGGTGATATTCATTGAAGAAGAGTACTCTTCTCAAAACATGAAACTAAAAACATTTGGGAAAGAAGTCACGCAGAGTGGGACAGCTTAGGCAATACTAAATGGCAGTTCGTCAAAATGGGATGGCCAATCGTCAAGACAGTTTATCCACTAAAGACGACATATCGAATATACGCACAAAAGACTTTATAACTGCAACGCAAACAGAATCAGCGAGTTTACGTACAAAAGAAAATACAACTGCGATTTCCCAGCAACATAACCACCTGACCACGAAAGTTACTGGATTGTTTTGAGTCATCAGTCGTTTGACTGGTTTGATGCAGCCCACCACGAATTCCTCTACTGAACAAACTTCTCCATCTCGGAGTAGCACTTGCAGCCTAAGTCCTCAATTATATGCTAGGTGTATTTCAATGTGTGTCTTTCGCTACAGTTTTTGCCCTCTACTACTCCTTCTAGTGCCATGGAAGTCATTCCTTTATGTGTTAACAGATGTCCTATCATCCAGTCCCATCTTCTTGTCAGTGAAACCTGTTCCTTTCCTCTCCGATTCTGCCCTGTGCCTCCTCATTCCTCACCTTATTAGTCCACCTAATTTTCAACATTCGTCTGTAGTATCTGTAAGGTGCCTCTCACGTAAGGAAGACATTTTTACCCGTTTTAATAAATTATTTTCTCTTATTGATGTATTCACGATAGAAAGTGCTGTAGTCCGTAGCCGGCCTTGATTCGAAGAGCATTTCCCACGTTGGCTGGCTAGGTGACGAGGCGACCATACGTCGCGCGTAGTGGGGCTCGGCGCTGGACCGTAGAAACAAGCGTCAGCCTGGGAAATACACATGACGGGAAGTGCCGCCATTTTGGCACCAAAATCACCGATTTTGTTTATTAAAGTCATTTATGACAACATGAATACTAGGAGGAGCCTCTGGATGATTAAAACTATTTATCATAATTTAGCCTCGTTAAAATTCACACCCGTTCATTAATAAATGCACATCTTAGTAAGTACGAACTTGATCGGAAATCCAGGAACTGTGACGAAACTGGTAAGAGATACGGACTGCTCGCCAAAGTCGGCAGTCGGCGTTAATAGCTCTTCCTGTCTTGTTCGATGGTAGCCATGCTCTCGGTTACGAGTAGTTTATGACATGAGTGTTTCATTGTAGATCTAACAGGAATTAAAGTGATATTACTGCATTCTAAATGTTAATTTCGAGTAAATAGATACCCCAAAGTTCATCGACAGCAATTTCAGATAATTAGCTTCCACCGACAGAGACATCCAATGCGCCAATGAAGAATCTGCACGGGACAACATTTACGAGAGCTGCACCGCGCGCAGGTGGGAGGGAATCCGACGATACGACCCACCAAGGAAGGTCCGACTTCCAATCGCAAATTCCGTGTGGAAATGCTGACCAGTTATACTGTACGCCACATATACCACCCTCTACGGACTCGCGGCTATGCTGAGAAATAACAGTATCAGTTTAGAAGCGAGGGGATCTTGCACTTGGCATCTCTTTCGACAGAATAAAACTGTATGGGAGGAAGGCCATTAAGAAGACAGTTGCCAAATCTTGCAATTGGCATCCATTCCGGTGGAATAAAGCTGTGTGAGAGGAAGAGCATTAATACGACAGTTGCCACGTTTGCATGTGGCGTCCATTACTTCGGATAAAACTGCGTGGGCGGACGAATACTATCAAGAAGATTATTATTGAAGATACCAAATTTGCATTCGAGAGTGCTGACTTGTAAAAAGTGTTACGAACGGCAAGTAATAGCTATTTCAAGCTATTGAAACGGAAGCAGGAAGTGAACAGTGAACTTACAACGGGTAGAGGGTAGCAATATTAAAAGTGAACGGTACGCAGCGGAGTGCGTGATTGGTGTCGCGAAACGCAATAAAGTCGTGTTGTGGTAAAATCGCGTCTAAGGATTACGAACATTTCGCGGTCGCGAACGATCGACCGTCGGGAAGATATCGAGGTAAAGGAGGCGGCAGCGACGGACGTGGCAGCTCGCGGCAGGCAGATAGAAGGAGCGGTATAACAGGGGTGCGCCGGAGGCGCGTTCGCGGCAATTCGAAGTTCGACGCTCGGGCGCAGCGGTGGAGCCAGCCTCAAATTAATGATACGGCTGTAGAACAACGAAATGTACCTAACGTAAATCGAACTTGAAACATTCTAGGGGCGATAGATTCGAGATTCGGGTGCAGAAGGGTATGTTGTTGAGAAATGGGAAAAACGGTCGAATGAGTGACTTAACGGAAAATATAGAGCAAAATACGGCCCAAGCCAACGCAAATTTAGTGGAGAGTAAATATGAATTGTTAACACTTGCTAGGTCTAAAGACCGACCGGACAGTGAAATGGTTGATGTTGTAGGAAATGATGAGGAGGGAAAGATGGTAGAAACTTTAGAAACGGCAGAAACAGAGGCTTTGCCTCCCACTGGAAACGTTGTTAGAGGGGGTGCAAACACAGTACCGTAGGCTATACAGAGTAGAGGTGAAGACATGAGCATTAGGGAAATGTTGATAACTGTAATGAATGGTAACAAAGCGTTGAGTAAGAAAATAGAGGAAGTTAACCAGAAAACTAGGGAAGAAATTACTGGGGAAATTAAGAAAAATACTAATAGGCTAGATGAGTATATCAAAAAAACTGACAATACGTTCACCGAAATAGAGGGAAGGATATCAACAATAGTAAAAGAGCAGAAAACGGTAGCAACTGATTTGTCAAAGAGGATGTCCACAAGTGAGACTGCAATAGTGCATCACAGTAGAGATATCAGTGAACTTAAACAAAGTATCACAACTTTCGATAAGAATGTTACTAAGAAGATTAAAAAGCAAAAATGGAAAATATCCAAAGTAAACGAGAGAGTGGAGGAAGTAAAGTCAGAATTGTTGGATTTGGTAGAAAATAGTACTAAAGAGATATCTGACAGGGTAGCTAGTATTCAGCAAGAAGTCAGTGATTTTACAAACAGAGGTGCTGATATCTTTCCTCAAAAGGTAGAAAATAAATTAAATGGTAAATTTAAAAATCTAATGGAAACGGGTAATAATAGTGGATAAATTAATAATGAAGACCACTATCTCAGGATGTGTTCTTTCCATAACTTCGATGCGAGAGAAAAGTTACATCCGAAAACATTTATAAAGCAATTTAAAGGGGTTTTGCCAGAAAATTGGGACGCAGAAGAAAAATAGGTTGTGGCACTAGTACATTGGAAGAGGACGCTCTGTCGTGGGGAATGAGAGCAGGAGAAGCATGCCAAACTTATGACGAATTTATTAAGAAATTTTTGGACAAATATTGGTCTAATAGTACACAAGGTAATGTAGGTAATAGTATCTTTCAAGGGAGAAATTTTCTTGAGAGTGAATACTATAGTTACAAAGATTTTTTCCATAATTTCTGTGAAAAAAATTTGTATTTAGAAAATCCACTGAGTGAGGAGGATCTTATTGCAGTAGTGTTGGTGAAACAGCCGATATCTGTGCAAGAAAAGCGGATAGACATACCTAAAAAGGAAACTGAGAACATGTTACAAGTACCTCATCAATTAGAGGCTTTATCAGGGGAGGAAACATCCAGTAACGGCTGGAGAGGTGTAAACTGGAGGTCAAGGGAAAATGAGAACTGGAGAGAGCGTAACAGGAATCACAATAACATGAGGGATAACGAGAGGAGTGATAAGGGGCGTAACAGGCGTGGTAGAGGAAGCTGGAACCGAGGTGGTTCGAACGACCATGCTAATAGACGGTACGAAAAACGGGGAGAGAGATACGAGGGTGGCAGGACCGAAAGAGGGCCCTAAAGAGAAATTACAGAGCACGAAAACTAGAGGGGAGTTCGTATGGGGTCCGAGCGCGAACTCAAATGAACAGTGGACCAATTCAGATCAAAAGGGTAATAAAAGAGGATTGGTGCGATATTAAAGAAACTCTTTTAGAGGCAGATGAAATGGTGAGTGAGGAAGAGTATCAACCGATAATAGATGTGGATATTAACGATATCGAAGCAGTAGCAGACATTGATACAGGTAGTGAGTTGTGCGCCATAACAGAGAGGCTTTATGACTAAATAAGTGACCAGGAAGAGGTACCTATGTTACTGTTACAAGGAGTTAGAGTCATGGGTGCAGTAGGAGGAAAAAGTAAGGTTATAGAAAACCAAGTGTTATTGGAAAACAGTACACAGCTTTTGTGTATAGAGGCAAGTGTTATCTTTCAAAGTTTTCCCATTCGGATTGACTATATCGGTAGCAGCGCTCATAAGGGTGTTGGATAACATACTGGGAGAAGAATTATTGTCTAGAATCACCGTTTATGTGGACGACATCCTGATTGCTGTCAGTGATTGGCAAGAGCACAATAGGATTCTCGAAGACGCGTTGAAAGCGTTTCAAGAGGGCAATGTTACGGTTAATTTAACTAAGTCCGAATTCGGAAAGAGCGAAATACAATTTTTAGGGCACATTATATCAGCAGAGGATATAAAACCGAATCCTAAGAAACTGGAGTCTATCAAAGAATTCCAACAGCCAAGAAATAAGAAACAAATAAAGTCGTTTCTCCGTTTGTGTAATTTTTACCGAAAATTCGTGGGTAAACAGGTATTAAATACAAAGTCACTGCATAATTTAACCGGATTGAATGTACCTTGGGTGTGGACAGAGCATTGTCAGAATGAGTTCGACGACATAACAGAAGCTCTGTGTAAGGGAGGAATACTCTACCACCCTAAACTGGACACAGTATTTTGTCCGTCAGCAGACAGATCGGACTTTGGAATTGGTGCCCACCTATTCCAAATGATAGACACGGAAGAGGGGCAGAACATCGAACTATCGGATTCGCGAGTAAGTTGTTGACAAAATGCGATCGTACCTATACCGTTACTGAAAAGGAGGCATTGGCCATAGTATGGGCCTTCAAAAAGTTCAGATACTATTTAATGGGTAGAAAAGTAAAAGTATACACAGACCACTAGGCTTTATCTTTTATGAAAAGCTGCAGATTAACACATGGCACACTTACTCGTTGGACTATAGCTCTTCAGAAATGCCAATATGAGATATATTACAGACCTGGTAAAGACAACGTAGTAGCGGACGCGCTGACCAGACTGCCATTGGAGATGAACCAGCAGAATCAAGATGTGTCGGATTCTCTAGAAAACAATTTGTTATATATGAAAGGGGTGGAATGTGAGGATAAGATTGAAGGGTATCTGAGGAATATATCACAGGAACAAGAGAAGGACGAAAGGTTGCGTAAGGCAAAGGAGAAATGGGAAGAAAATCAAGAACCACAAGTGAGGCAATAGGGAATACTATATCGCAGGATGAACCTCGTATGAGAAAACTGGAAGTTGTGTTTGCCTGAACATACCATAAATGAATTTCTCTGGTATATTCACATGAGCTATGAACTTTTCGGACCTAAAAAGTGTTCTGAAAAATTGGCAGAAATATGTATATTCAGTCATATAGTGAAGAGGGCTAGAAAGGTACTGGAAAGCTGCGAGAAGTGTCAGAAAACGAAGATACCTACAACTAGTAGCAAGGGTCAGATGTATTACATTATACCGGAAGAAATAGAAGAGATGACATCGGCCGATGTATTCAGGCCATTACCGACCTCAAGAGAGGGATTTAAATACGTTTTGGTGATAATGGATGTATTTTCGAAATTTTTGGGTCAGGATCCCTTAAGGAGATGTATAGGGAAAGTAATGGCAAATACGTTGGGAAAGGATTACGTTCGCACCGTGGGTAAACAAAAAAAAAGTGCTCAGTGACAATGGCTCTCAATTCGTATCCAGAGTATGGAAGAAGATGCTGGAGAAGCTAGACATCAAAGCCATATATATAACTAGGTTTCAGCCAGGTTCGAACCTGGTAGAGAGAGTGATGAAAGAGCTGGGACGGCTTTGTAGGGCTTACTGCCACGACCATCACATTGCTTGGAGAATGTATGTTAAAGAGTTTGAGGAGATACTGAACGAACTGCCACATTCGACAACTGAGGTATCTCCATACGAGTTGCTAACGGGCAAACAGCCTAGAAATATGACTGATAATGTAGTGAAATTCCCAAAGAGATCAAACATGACTGTAGAAGAAAAACGGGAATTGGTGTTAAGCAGGATGAAAGTAAAAGGGGATTATTGGAAGCGAAGGCATGATAGGAATATTATACCCACGGAATATGTAGTGGGAGACGTAGTACTGATTAGAGCTCACAGGAAATCGTCCAAAATTGATAATGAAATAAATAAATAAAGAGATTTTTGAAGGTCCTTATGTGGTAAGTAGGGTACCACACCCTAATGTCGTGGAAGTGGCTCACCCTGAGTCGAAAGTAGTCAGAGGAATTTACAATGTAGTGCATGTAAAACGATATCGTGGTAGTTAAGGGGAAGCCTCTTAAGTTGTCGAGCATGAATAGTAGCTGCCAGACAGATATCTCTTTAGCGTAAAAAAAAGTATAATGAAAAACAGTCTAATCAGACGTAGCAACTAACTTATTTGTTTATTAAATATAGATAGACATGATAATATGGAAAGAATATGTAATAAACGTAAGTGGAATGAGGAAATCATAATATTTACTTTAAGAGTAGGTCAGTGGGTGAATGACCCAGTGTCGATGAATGAGAGGCGGGGTGTTACGTCACGCGAGGCACCTGTTGGTCTTAATGAGATCTTCTGTGACCGTCCCAGCTGACGGGTTGGTGCCCTAGCGTCTGAGAGTGACGAAATGAGGGTATGTCTACGACTTTGTTTATATACGAAGGCTTACATACTGACACAGTGGTGTTTAGCAGGATGAACTGTATTGAAATGTGGTACATAAATCTTAGTACAATTAGTACTTTATAGCTTTGTTATTTGATTCCACAGGAACTGTTGCAAAATATTATTGTATTCTTCTGTCTAAAGTAGTCTTTTTCTGTTTCATGTACCATTCTAAAGTAATGATGAATGATGAGACGTAATGTGGACGCCCTTGTAAGCTGTCAAAGGAATCTGGGAAACTTATCCAAAGCAATACCAGTTAAAAGGGAATAACTGATAATGGCTGTTGCTTCCGGATCCCAGCGGAACCAGCGAACCAAAGAATCCTAAGTTCCGGATTACAGTGAATACTGGTTCAAAAGAAAGTGTTGTCAGAGGCGTACTAAAAAAGAAATAAATAAAATTGTTTTGAGCCATCAGTGTTCAGTGGTGTAGTGGACGGCCTGATGCTGTAAAATAGGGCATATAAATTTGCTGTGTCTCTAAGTGTGCTGAAGAAATAGTTTATCGTCAATGTATATGGTGGTCTGTTTGAATGAAAGAAAGAACGCTCTTGGTAACTTTTTGAAAAACGGTGATAGAGCCGATACGAAAGGCGAACGTCTTGTTTAGTGTTGAGGTGACGTATTCTCCGACAGGCGTTGCCTATTATTGAAAAAGTCTCTACATAAAATGTATAACAAATGTTTTGTAAACCGAATTGTATAACAAATTGTCTTGCATATTGGTTATTCATTTTGTATTGGTGTTATTTGGGAAATATTTATACTCTTTCACTATTTCTATTATTCATTTATATATTGTGCTTTATCCAAAGTATAGGAATTAGTATTCTAATAATTTGGTGACATAGAAGAGCAATGATACAGAACGATTAGTAATTTTGTTATGAAAATTTTAAAAATTAATTTTTGTTTACGTGCAATTAAAAGAAAAAAGAAGTACTGAGCTAAAGGAAAAGTTAATGATCTCAATAGGAAGCAAATGACCAAAATTTAAAGGCTACACCTAGAATTTTGCAATACCGCGATTTTGTTATTTCCAAAATTGCGATTTTGTCTCCCAAAAAAAGCACAATTTTGGAAAGAAACAACGGGGGGAATATGTAAGGAGCCTCTTACATGAGGAAGATATTTTTACCAGTTGTAAGAAATTGTTGTCTCTTATTGATGTATTCACGATAGTTAGGAAGTGCCTAGTCCGTAGCCGGCCATGAGTCGGAGAGCATTTCCCACGCTGGCTGGCTAGGTGATGAAGCGACCATATGTCGCGCGTAGTGGGGTGGGGCTCGGCGCTGGACCGTAGCAACAAGCGTCAGCCTGGGAAATATACATGACGGGAAGTACCGCCATCTTGACGCCAAAGTCACCGATTTTGATTATTCATATTTAATAATTAAAGTCACTTATGATAACATGAATACTAGGAGGAGCCCCTGGATGTTTAAAGCTATTTATCATAATTTAGCCTCATTAAAATTCACACCCGTTCATTAACAAATGCACATCTTAGTAAGTACGAACGTAATCGGAAATACACGAACTCTGACGAAACTGTAAGAGATACGGACTGCGCGCCAAAATCGGCAGTCGGCGTTAAGAGCTCTTCCTGTCTTGTTCGATGGTAGCCGTGCTCTCGGTTACGAGTAGTTTGTGATATGAGTGTTTCAATATTGATCTAATAGGAATTAAAGAGATATTATTGCATTCTGAATGTTAATTTCGTGCAAATAGATACCCCAAAGTTCATCGACAGCAATTTCAGATAATTAGCTTCCACCAACAGAGACATCCAATGCGCCAATGAAGAATCTGCACGGGACAACATTTACGAGAGCTGCACGGCACACAGGTAGGAGGAAATCCGACGACACGACCCACCAAGGCTCATCAAGGAAGGTACTACTTACACTCGTAAATTCCGTGTGGAAATGCTGACCAGTTATACTGTACGTCACATATACCACCCTCTACGGACTCGCGGCTAAGCTGAGTAATAACAGTATCAGTTTAGAAGAGAGGGTATCTTGCGTATCTCAATGCTTCGTTTCTCTTCTGTTCCGGTTTTTCCACAGTACATGTTTCACTATCACACAAACCTGTCCTCCAAACGGTTATTGTCAGAAATTTCTTCCTCAAAGTAAGAGCTGTGTTTGATACTGGTACACTTCTTTTGGCCAGGAACGCTCTTTTTGCCAGTGCTGGTCTGCTTATGATGTCCTCCTTTCTCAATCCGTCATTGGTTATTTTTCTGTCTATGTTTGCAAAATGGTTTAAATGGCTCTGAGCACTATGGTACTTAACTTCTGAAGTCACCAGTACCCTAGAACGTAGAACTACTTAAACCTAACTAACCTAAGGACATCACACACATCCATGCCCGAGGCAGGATTCGAACCAGAGACCGTAGCAGTCGCGCGGTTCCAGACTGTAGCGCCTAGAACCGCTCGGCCACCCCGGCCGGTCTTATTTAGCAGTATTCCTTAACCTCGTCTACATCGTGACCATCAATTCTGATATTAGCTTTCTCGCTGTACTCACTTCTGCTACTTCTCATTGCCTTCGGCTCTCTTCGAATTACTCTACATCCATATTCTCCACTAATTAGGCAGTTCATTCCATTCAGCAGATCATGTAAATCTTCTTCACTTTCACTCAGGATATCAAAGTCATCGGCGAATCGTATAATTTATATCTTTTCACCTTGAATTTTAATTCCACTCCCGATTTCTCCTTTTATTTCTTCTATTAGTTCTTAGATGTGCAGTCTGAACAATAGGGGGGAAAGTCTGCATCCCCATCTTACGCCCTTTTTAATCCGAGCAGTTCGTTCTTGATCGTCCACTCGTATTATTACGTCTTGGCTCTTGTACATAATCTATATTACCCGTATGTCCCTTTAGCATTTCAGAGTTTCGAACATCTAGCACCATTTTACATTGTCGAACGCCTTTTCCAGGTCGACAAAGCCTATGAACGTGTCTTGATTTTTCTTTAGTATTGCTTCCATTATCAGCGGCAACGTCAGAACTGCCTCTCTGCAGCCTTTACCTTTTCCAAAGTCAAACAAATCGTTAACTAACACATCCTCAAATTTCTTTTCCATTCCTCTGTATATTATTCTTGTCAGCAACTTGAGTGGATTCTCACGCTTTTCAGCTCTTGCAGTCTTCAGAATTGTGTGGATGACATTTTTCCGAAACTCAGGTAGTATGTCGCGAGACTGATACATTTTACAACCGATGATTTTAAAAATTCTGATAGAATGTTATCTTATTTGATCTTAACTCCTCCTAAGTTGTCTTACATTCTAATTCTAATAATGGATCCCCAAGCTCTTCTAAATCGACCCCTGTTTCTTCTTCTATCACATGAGACAAGTTTTCCCCCTCGTTGAGGACTTCAATGTACTCTTTTCCCCTATCCACTCTCTATTCTGCATTTACCAGTGGAATTCCCTCTTCTAAGTCAGCCTTTCCGACATTCATTTCTTTTTCGATTTCTTCACATCTTTCATGCAGCCATTTCGTCTTAGCTTCCTACTTATTTATTTCGTTCCTCAGTGACTTGTATTTCTGTATTCTTGAATTTCCCTGAACATTTTTCACTTTCCTTTCCTCATCTATCACCTGGATTACTTCTTCTGTTACCCATGCTTTCTTCGCAGTTACCTTCTTTCCAACTTCTGTGATTGCTCTTTTTAGAGATGTCGATTCCTCTTCAACAGTACTGCCTACTGAGCTACTCCTTATTGCTGTATCTATATCCTTAGAGAAGTTCAAGCGTATGTCGTCATTTATTAGTACCTCTTTATCTTACTACTTTGCGTACTGATTCTTTCTGACTTATCTCTTAAACTTCAACCTACTCCATTCACTACAACATTGTGATCCGAGTCTACATCTTCTCCTGGGCACGTCTTACAATCCAGTATCTGATTCCGGAATCTCTGTCTGACCGTGATGTAATCTAACGGAAATCTTCCTGTATATCTCGGCCTTTTCCATGTATACATCCACCTCTTACGATTCTTGAACAGAGTAGTAGCTGAAATGTATTACAGAACTCAATCTTTCTCCTCTCTCATTCCTTGTCCCAAGCCCATATTCCCGTGAAAACTTTTCTTCTACTCCTTCCCCTACAACAGCATTCTAGCCCCCCCCCCCCCCCCCAAGACGATTAGATTTCCATCCCCCTTTACGTACTGCATTACCTTTTCAATATCATCATATACTTTCTCTATCTCTTCATCTTCAGCTTGTGACGTCGGCATGTATACCAGAACTATCGTTGTCGGTGTTGGTTTGCTGTCGCTTCTAATAAGGAGATCAGCCAACGAAATAGCAGGAAAGTGGAAGGCACAGGAGCAGTTTAACTTGCAGGTTGTCTACTGATTTTCGAGAAGTCAAAAAAGGCAGGAATCATTAGATTCAACGGTACTGAAGTAGTCGAGGAAGTCGCAACTATCAGTACAAAGCATGAAAATTTAATAGGCGAAATATTCGACGTAGATAATAAAAATTTACATCCGAAATCATATGGTGCACTGTTTTTAAGGAAGCACGAGTTATCCAGCATTTTGACGAAGAAATCAAATTAGCTGTAGCAAAGTTATTCAGCTCATTTTCGCTTTCAGAGCACGTAGTGAAGAGGGAGCTAGACAATTTAAAGTAACATCTCACTTCGAATTTTTAGCAGTGATCCAAAAAGACAACCTCTACGGGGTAGAAGGTTTCGCAAGAGGATGATGAGGTGGGGGAGGGAGGGGGGCTATCCAAGATACTCAAAGAGTGATGAGTGAATCCGAGAGGCTACAGACATCCAGCTCCAGATCACTTGGTTGAGAAATGTATCCGTGTCAGCCAGTGCTAATAAATCATGGTTAGTTCCGGTCAAGAAGCAGGTCCACCTTGTAACGTATATGCAACTAATACTATGGAATAAAAGTTACTGAAGCATAGACAACTCCAGCCATTTGTGCCGGACAAGAAGGCAGTGATCCCTGTAGTATCCATAAAACACCCGACTGAGGGTGGAAAAAGAAACCGTAAGAAACCTATATGTCAGATAGTGTATAGATAGCTATTTAATGTTAGAACGATATTAGTAGATCGATATAAAGATGCAAAAAAAATAAAAGTATTGATAATAGATCTTCCGTCAAGACCGCTGAAACTCCTTTATTGAGCAGCCATCTTCAGTTCTCTTGCAGTTACCTGTACTCTCCCTTAGCCTGACTTGGCGTTTTTACGTTGTTATTTGACATGTTGTCAAACGTAAAAATGCCAAGTCAGGCTAAGGGAGACTGCAGAAAACTGCACGAAATCTTAAGATAGCTCATTAGTGAGCTGGAAATAGTAATCAATAAAGTAGTTTTAGCGATATTGATACATATTTTTATCACACTTTTTAACATAACAGATGGCCCGTCTTCCGATTTGACAACGTCAAGCAACACGGAAGATCAATGTGGTAGACGAGGTGACAGATACACTATCATAAATTGACCTAAACGCCACACATGAATTAGCCCTTAGATCCATTTCGACTGACAGACTGCTGCTTACTGGGCAATACGAGGAGCGATTTGTGGTCGTGGGACATGTGAGCAGTTTGTCGCCAGTCCCTCCAGCCGTTACTTCCGTGAGATGAATCCTGAGTTTCCAAAATAAGATACTGGATTGTAGGATCTATCCAGGAGCAGGTATAGGCTCGGGTCACAATTTGATACAGAAGGAAAGGAAGCTGAAGTTGAACGGAACCGTCATCAGAATGAGTGTGTAAAGAAGTAGGGTACCTGAGTGTATTTGATATGCGTTCGAAGTAGCCTGAGACAACGGATACCTTGAGAGGATCTCTCTAGAATGGATAATCAGAGACGTAGATCAGACAAATATAAAAGAATTGAAATGAGCATGACTGAATGAGAACTTTATTCCTGTTACTGAAGTTACATTTTATTGCGTCTTAGAGCAGTTTACTCCGTAGTTAATGTTCAACGGTGCAAATTTACGACGATATGCTGGAAAGTAGACCTTACAATTTTCTATGTGGGAACTCTTGAAACTTATCAAATAAAACAATCGTTATTGACATTCTGCATTTTTATTCTTCTTGTCTACATATTTTCAACCCTCTGCGGGTAGAGGGCTCCGAACTATAGCGCGTAACATGGTGGCTTGTAACGTAACTACACTGGTGTCCAAAATTAAAACAACAAACCTCTTTTTTTCTGTCCTGTGCGTAATTCATGATGTAATTATACAAATTGTCCACATATGTCCGTATGGTCGCGTTCTGCACGGATGGCATTCCGTTCAACATACAACCACACCGTGACGACGTCGGGGAGCACGTACAATGGGGTAGTTTTTACCGGATAGTCCCACATCCACAGTCGTCGTGTACTCAGTCACAGATAGTGTAGCATGGTAAGGAGAAGACGCTTTCCAGACTTCCTGCGGTGGAGGGCTTTTGGAAGAACGTAAGCAGGACAGTACCAAACCGATGCGACCCGATGGCTTAATGTGAATCGTTCTGTTGTAGCTCTGATATGGCGACAGTTTATAGAGACAGAAATTGTGCCCCGAAGACCAAGGCAGGGCCAATCACGTGCGACATCACATAGAGAGGACCGTTATTTGACTGTAAGGGCTCGACGGTACCGCTGTACTACAAGACGGCAACTGGCCTCTGACCTCGCAGTATCTGCTGTACGAGTTGTATCGAGGCAAAAGCTGTACAGAAGGCTTCGGCAGAGTGTACTTTACTATCGGCGACCTGCTGTACGTGTACATCGGACGCGAGGTCGCAGGAGCTAACGTCCAGAGTGGAGCCGTCTACATGCCACCCGGACAATCGAGCAGGGACCAATGTTCTTTTCACAGGTGAGTTCCGATTTGATTTGGTCTGGAGAGTGATTCTCGACGGATTCGCATCTGGAGGGAACGTGGAACACGATTTCTGGACCGAAACATTGAGGAAAGAGACCGGTATCGAAGAGGATACCTCATGATCTGGGCGGGGATAATGTTGACCGCTCGAACATATCGATACGAAATTGTACGGTTAAATCAGCAAAGTTTAACTGGTACCAGGTACCGTGACGAGATCTTGGAAATTCGTGTGCGGTCGTTGCGAATTACTGTGGGCCCCGACTTTATATTGATGGACGATAATACTCAACCTCATAGAGAATGGATGTTTGACGCTTTCTTGGAAACAGATGATATTGCACGCATCGCGTGGCCTGCTCGCTCTCCCAATTTGAATCCCATAGAGCATGTCTGGAATGCTCTAAGGAGAAGGGCTGTGGCACCTCAGCATCCACCAACCACTCTCCAAGGCTTGCGAGGAGCTCTGCGAGAATACTGGGCATTATTGCCTCAACATGAGTTTGGTGATATAATTCACAGCATGCCCCGACGTTGTCAGGCCTGTTTTGCTGCCTGAGATGGAAAAATGCGCGAAACTTTGTAATATTTCCATTTGTGACTTTAATTTTTGACACCAGTGTATCTCGATGCGTGAGAAAATGCATGCTGTAATCGACTTTCGAGTTCGAATAGTTCGCCCACATATGGAGCACTCTGTCCTTTAGCATGATAATGCCTGAGCACAAACATTCCGACACCTTGCGTTCACTGTCACCGTTCATCTTCCATACAGTCCCGACTTGGACCCATTGGATTTTTGTCTGTTTCCAAAACATAATAAACACCTTCGAGAACATTTCCACAGTCACGAAGCGGTGCAAGCGGAGGTGAGGTTGTGGATCAGTCAGCAACGTCAAACATTCTACAGTGACTGTTCGAAGAAATTGGTCTCTCGCTGGGAAAAATGTGTACTTCATCAGGGTGACTATGTTGAGAAATATGTTTGTTGAAATAGATTATAATGGTGTAGCATATTAAAAACGTTTGTTTTATTGAGAAAGACAGTTCACATTTATTGTTCCAATTCAGCTGCACATTTTTAATTAGATTACATGTTCCGAGCCCTCTGGATCATCGTCATATCTAATTAGCTGCGTCAGCAACCCGGCTTGCACATACCAGAGTACAGCCTAATTAAATATGTGCAACTGGGAAGGGACAATAAATTAAAATTATCTTAAATGTTAACACCAGTGCTAAATCTCTCAAGACGATTACGTCGCCTATACTCTTATTGAAAAGGCTTTAAGAGTTTTCACATGAGAAAATCCCAGGTCATTCTTATACCTAAAAAGCTAATCAGCCGGTACTTTCGCGAAAAAGCCCCTCAAATACTCCTCAGTGGTACCCAACTACCATACCAAAAAACAGTAAAAGACCTTCGAATAATCTTGGATGAACACCTAAACTGGGAAGAACAAACAGTAACAGTTTGCCAAAAATCGCTCTCCTCCCTACATGCAATCCAAAAATTCAGAAAAATATTTCCAACCCATGTTAAACAAAAATTAGTCCAAACACTAGTCTTGCCTAATCTTTACTACTGTGATGTAGTTCAACACGGCACAAATAGTGAAAATTCGAGATGCCTCGAGCTAGTGATGAATGCTTGCGTTAGATACGTATGCAATATACGGTTGTATGATCATATCAGTCCTTCATACTCCCAGCTAGGTTGGATACGCCCACATAAGGCACGCGATCTCCACACGATGTGCTTACTTCATCGATTTCTTAGCCACTGGTGCCCCCACCATCATTCCACAACCGCAGTACCAGATCGGATACGTCTAGCATCTTGGCTGTACCTTTACATAACACAAAATCTTTCTCCGTGTCTTTCTCCATCTCAGCCATACGACTATGGAACGCGCTCCCCTGTGATCTGCGCCTTATTCAGAACCACTCAACATTCAAGAGGGAACTCAAAACTTACATATTAGGGACGGTATAGCCACCATTGTTGTGCCCCTTCATCTCTTTCTTTCTCCTCATAGCTTCGAATTTTACCATTCTATTTCTCTTCCTCTAACCTAGCTATCTCTTCTATATCTCTTTCACCCCTTTCCATCGTTTTATGTCTCTGCTCGACGTGAATAACTCACAAGCTGCAAGCACATAACGAGAAAATTCCCAACTAGCAATAGGACTGACATTCATAAAAGAAAAATATGTTTACTTTCATATACATAGTCATTATTATTATTATTTCCTTCACTTTCTCAGACGTTAAGTCCGGTTAAAAATGGAGTGACGCGGACCTTGATCAAGCGTCACTTCCTTTTAACTGTACGGTATGTGTTATATTGCATTTAGGAACTTTCGGGTAAT
Source organism: Schistocerca americana (assembly GCF_021461395.2). Classification (NCBI taxonomy): domain Eukaryota; kingdom Metazoa; phylum Arthropoda; class Insecta; order Orthoptera; family Acrididae; genus Schistocerca; species Schistocerca americana. The sequence continues at coordinate 98,636,055 of NC_060124.1, read as the reverse complement.
TGAACATGTATCAATAATTACGGATTTCTGTAGTTGTATATATATGTTTGGATGTAGCTGTATTGCATTGGTGTACTGGTGGATATTGTGTGGTATGACTCCTGTAGTTGATAGTATAATTGGTATGATGTCAACTTTATCCTGATGCCACATGTCTTTGACTTCCTCAGCCAGTTGGATGTATTTTTCAATTTTTTCTCCTGTTTTCTTTTGTATATTTGTTGTATTGGGTATGGATATTTCGATTAGTTGTGTTAATTTCTTCTTTTTATTGGTGAGTATGATGTCAGGTTTGTTATGTGGCGTTGTTTTATCTGTTATAATGGTTCTGTTCCAGTATAATTTGTATTCATCATTCTCCAGTACATTTAGTGGTGTATACTTGTATGTATTATTATTATTGTTATTATTATTATTATTATTATTATTCTTGATTGTTATAATTATCCTTATACTACTGTTATAATCTCTATTTTTTCTTTAACATTAATACTGTATAACACGTGGTATCTCCATAATGCTCTGTACAAACTGTAATTCGTTCAATCTGAGTATGCCTGCTTAGGTGTAAGAGAGGGCTTGAAGGCCCTAATTTTGCCAGGTAAAATAAATGCATAGATAAATACATAAATAAAATTCGGAGCAACTACTTTTCAGCGCGCCATCGTGTTTCAGAGTGATCTAACTCAGTCCGCATGCTGAGATTTCTGTCCCTTTTTTTCATATTTTAAAGTCATTTTACAGTTGTAGTCAGACTTATTGTTTACCAAGGGAAATCAAAACATTTGCATTTATGGTCTCACATTAACTCATTTGGGTTATTAGCGATTCAGTCACTGCTAAAAGCGGAGTAGAGAAACAACTTACACACAATAACAGAACAGAGAAATCCATCTGTATGATTCGTAGATATCAAGCTACGTTGCAATGGAGCGCACACTTATGCTTGTAGCTAATGATAAATTGCAGTAATTTTGAGCTAAAGTTCAGTTCTGTAGGACATAACAATGAAATGAAAGTAAATATATTAATTTGCTTCTCTAGGCAGTGCACAAGGTGTAGTTCCTGAAAATACGGGAGAGCGAAATATAACTGGAAAGTTGCGAGCGAGGACGAACAAATGAATCTTTTCCTTCTGCAGTCACCAACGAATCGCGTCAGAAGTTTTATGTTAATTGAGTTCCGAGTTGATTCATGGCTTAATGACTCGGAGATCATTAAAAGTTTAACGCAGCAAGATTTGTCGGGACGGGGGTTGCTGGTTAATCGAACGGACAGTATCTGATGTATGGGAGATAAGTTTAATCATTAGGAGGCTCGTTTGGAGACAGATATATGACGGCCATTAGAAGCGAGGGGTGGCGTCGGTCCAGCAGTAAAGACGAGGCTCGCCAGGCAGCCGCGCCACGTCTGCCGAACGCCGGAGACAGATCGCCTTCATAAACCGAAATGTAATTTGAAGATAATTATCTCAGCTCGGATCCTTGCAGTAGCGGAGCTCGGCGTTAAAATGTAATGTGAGATTATTGTTTGTCGTTAATCAGCGGCGAACAAGACAGACGGTCGAATTTTTCAGCTGGAAGAGCGCGTGGTATCTAACTTGAATTGTGAACTCTTTTTAGCAAACCTAAAGCCTTTCCTTTGCTTGGAACACCTCACATTCACAACGTGACATGCCGTGGTAAACAACCTGAGAGGAAATTTCTGTAAATGTGTGTTTCACTCTGAAGTGCATTATAACAGACCTTTCATGTCAATGAAAATTTTGCAGCTATAAGTTCATCTCTACACACTTTACTCAGCCTACGTTACAGTACGCTTAATGAAAAAGTTCCTCCTGGACAGATTTCTTAAAATTAATAGAATCTACGTTAACTTGTTTATGTATTTTCATTGCTTGTTATCCATCAGACAAACAATTTTACGTTTAATAACATTTTAGTATTGTCTTATTGACGTCATAGTTCCTCATTTTACGAAATTTGGAAAGAGCTGTGGAATACTGCGATATTGCCTATGTGTCTCCAGGGTCCAGAACTCATATTCTAATACGAGTTGCAAGTTGCCTAACTAATGGGTTACAGTTGCAGAAAAAAATTGATTTTAAATATTACGCGTAATCAGTGGTCGAATTTAAAAATTTAAAATGCTTTCATAATCGCAAACTTACTGTCAAATTAAAACTGTTTGCTTGTTCGAGAGTCGAACTCCTGAACAAAACTTCTCGCAGACAAATGCTCTAGTAAATCAGCTACCCAAGCGCTACTCACCATTCGTGCACACAGCTTTTCCTCCAGCAGTATCTCGTCCCCTACCTTCGAAACATCAGAGAAATGTTCCTGCGAAACTTGTGGGACCAGCACTTTTGGAAGAAAGGATATTGCGAAGAGACGGATTACACAGCCTGGGAGATGTTTGCAGAATGAAATTTTCACTCTGCAGAAGAAAGGATACTGCTGAGACATGGCTTAACCACAGCCAAAAAGAAATCTTCTCTCTTCAGAAGTTCCTGCAAGTTTCACAGTAGAACGTCTGTGATGCTCGAAAGGTAGGAGACAAGGTACCGATGGAAGTAAAGGTGTGAGGACGGGTCCTCAGTCGTGCCTGGGCATTTCAGAAGGTAGAGCACATGGCCGTGAAAAGCAAAAGTCCTGACTTCGAATCTCAGTCAGGCACCCAGCTTTCATCTGCCAGTAAGTTTCATATCAGCGCAAACGCCGCTGCACAGTAACATTTTCGTTGATTTCATAATCTGCTCAATAAGAGATATTATCTTATGTTAAAATTTTAACACAATGAGATAAGTATTACAGTAAGAAACTGTGTGTTTGTCTTGAGGGGAGTTAGAACGGAATCCATTTCTTCTTCAACATGTTCGTATATTTATTCCATTGCAAAATTTGCAGTTTTCTTAATAAAATGGTGTATGAATCATTTCTTAACTTGCAAGGGAAGTATTTTTATATTTTTTTTTTTTTTGTAATTTCAGCTGCCCAATTTTAAATATTAAAAATTTTGCTTGTGTTACTTCACGAACAAACAAAGCAGCTATCTTTTTGTATAGAACGCTATGAACTACAGTATAACAATTGTGAAACTATGTTGTTTCTGTTGCCAGCACTGTCGAGAACAGTGTAGTACCTTTCCATAATATAAACACATGCTGAATGTAGAAGTTCTAAGAATTCTGTTTCTTTGATGAGAGGTGTGGACACCTGGAATGTCATCGAATTTCGCATTCTGTCATAACATTGCTGTTTCCGGTCATGGGTTTCTATTCAAAATATTACCTCATCACTCCCCTCTACAAGTCCTAGAAGTTTGTAAAGGTAATCTCCGAACACTCTGTGTTAAAACTAATGAGAAGAGCTTACTATATGCAAAGAGATTAAGCAGAGAAGCCTTTATAGAAATTTCTCGAAGGTGTCTGAGAAAAATCGTATATGTATAATTCTTTGAAAATAAGGTTTTTTTTACTTTCATAGTAAACGATCAAATATATATATTCCAAGGAACCCAAAAGTCAACGGCCTTGCAGCAGTGGTCACACCTATTCCCACCAGATCACCGAACTTCAGCACTGTCGGGCTTGGCAAGCACTTACATGTGTGACCGTCGGGTCTGCCGAGTGGTGTTGGCAAGACGGGTGAACTCAGCCCTTGTGAGGGAAATTGCGAAGCTACTTGACTGGGAAGTAGTGGCACCTCTGCGCTTAGGATGACACGGTGGTCTGTCGGTACCGTTGGGCCTTCAAGGCCATTTCGGCCAGAGTTTAGTTTTTAAGGAACTTAACAGTGAACGTGTTAATTTCGTGGATGCGTGTAACAATACGACAGTGCTATAGTTTCCGGTCTGGTGCATCTTTTAAATAGTCTGTGTGTTTCATGAACGCCCCCACTTGAACAACGAGAGCTCATCGCTTACGGTGGCTCCTGCGCACACGGTTACAACACCCTGCTAAGATGCGTTCGAATGTGCGCCGCATTCCAATCAGCCCCTTCATTAGTGCGATGCAGAGATCTGCGCAAGCGATCCCGCTCGCATTCGCTTGACGGTAATACGGAGCGATCGTTCCACTCAGTCGCACCACCGGTGACAGGCGGCTAGGCGGGCGCGCAGCCTATGGTAGTCGCCGCCTCCTGGTGGCGGCGCCTCAGCACGAATGGAACGGAGCGGCGTGTCGGCGCAGATGGAGGCGCGCCAACTAATGAGAAACCCGTGTCAAACAGCCGCGCTACCTTCAATAACTGTTCACCAACTTATGATGAGATTTAGCCTGGCGCGCCGCCGCCGCCGACGCCGCCGCCGCCGACGCCTTGGCAGCAGCGAGACGCCTTGTTCGGCTGAGTGTGTTTGTGTGCGCCGAGGCACGCGAGTACCCACACGCTGATACGGGCACAGTGGATGGAACGCTGTGGAAATCGGCACTCGCGCCGCGCCAGCAGCTTCCCTCTATGGTGAATGCTAATTACCTGTGAGACGGGAGGTAATGAGAGGGCAGAAACTGAACGACAAATAGTTTGAGTCGGAAACTCACACTGAATAGCAGAAACCTCTGGCGTCTTGAGTTCCGTTCTGCGTTGTATTTTGCGAAGGGGTCCTTACTAATACTGACAGAAAGATCAACGTCACGTGTGTTTCATACAATACTAGCAGCAACCATATCTGTATGAAGAAAATGGTAAATGTTCGTTTATTCAAAGTCGTTATTTTCGAAAGTTCTTGATCGATTACTTTGACACAAAGTTCAGTTCTAATATGGGCGTATATTACAATATATATATTGTAATCTTACCCTCCCACACATCACTATTAAAATTCTCTGTATCTGCACAAGTTTGAAAATTCCGAGAGGCGTGGTAAGACATACAAAAGATGGAATTTGCTTATCTTCATTTTCTGTTCTTGTTGTTGGCTGCAGTTTTTGCGTCTATGGGTACATACTTGGGGCTGGGTTCCAGATGATTAAATAACAGATGCAGTACTATCTGCTGCTACGATTTTGTTTTATTTTATCCCATTCTTTTATATCAAACTGACTTCACAATTTTTACTTCAGAACACAAATTACATTGTTGTTGACAAGATTAGGAAAATACATGCGTTTCTTTCAGAGGAATGCCCACTACTCCCTACATTCCGCAGCACTCACCATATTCCAAAGAGCTTACAAAGCAAAAGAGTTTACAAACTTTCTAGGCAAAAGAAGAATCATCACCAGGATATAACATTATTTTATAAATGAATCCAGAAATAAATTTAATAATTTGCATTAGATTGTGCAATTAATAATATGAATTTTATATATGACAGATGTTTCGTACTTTCAAATCTTTCTGAAATAAGAATAACTGTAACTGTACGCGCAATGTGTATCAAATAAATTTCCCTTTATACATTTTAGCCTGAAATATAATACATTGTATACAAAATCAAATGAAATTCTTTTAGTGAAACAGCCGAGATAACGTTCACCTATACAACAATTGATAGTATAAATGGTATCGGTTATTTCTATAAAAGAAAGGTAATGTTAGTAATGTTAGAGGATGGTGTCGCATTACCCTATATTTGTGTGTGTGTGTGTGTGTGTGTGTGTGTGTGTGTGTGTGTTTGTGTGTGATATATATAAGGGGACAACACCGTTACCAAAAGTCTCAAAACACACGTCTCCGATTTACTCCACGATTTACACGTTAGTGTATTAAAATTGTATATATGTCATATTGGTTTGTGTTTAGAAAACGACTTCTACTACAGAATCTGATATTGCAATAACAATAAACAAGGCGCACGATTAAAGAGACGCGGAAGACGAGATGAACAGTGGGGTGATAGGACATACACATAGAAAAAGGAAAGGAGGAGATGAGCAAAGAGAAAGGAAGCAGATGGATAGGGAGATAGTGGTGGGGGGGGGGGGGGGGGGAGGCAGAACATGGACAGAGGAAGGGCGCAGGAAGTGATGGAACATAACAGGGAGAGACACGGAGTCGATGAGGATATGAAAATAGACAGGGGAAATGGGAAGATGTGGGGATATAGGGGAGGAGATAACCAGCGGAAAGAGGGAGAAGAAGGAGAAAATGGAAGATGAAATGGGGAGGAGGAGATGGACAGAAGAAGGAGATTAGCACGTTTATCCAATTCACCCACGTATTATAAACGCGAGCTTTCCCTTTTAAGTCTTTTCCATTTAAGCAGACTGATACACAGCAAGGCGTAGCCGAGTACAGCTTGTATCTTAATAAGAGACATGAGAGTGTAGAACTAAATAATTCGCAGTCAGTTTCCTTACTGACGTCTTTTTTCAACGTATTAGAGAAAGTAGTGTACGAATAGAGTCATGACGTATTTAATAAGAAACAAGGTACTCAGTTCACCATAACTTGCCTCTCAAAAGGGGATGATAAAATACTTAATCAGGTATTACAAGCGTTAAACAACAAAATATCAGTAGAATTTCAGTGTGCTGCTTTCGATACTCTCTTACCAAAGACATCTAATTACAAGCGTTAAATATGAAAATATCACCAAAATGTAACAGTGTTGCTAATGATTCTCTAATACAGGAGCTCTCAAACTCTTCTTCTTTCTTGCTCCTATTCGGATCCATTGTTGTTTGTAGTTAGTTTCTATATCTCCATCTCATTTTTGGTCTATCTATTGTTCTTTTCCCAGTAAGTCTATTATTTAGTATTGTACTGGGCATTCTATTTTCATTCATTCTTGTAAGACCACGTGTCCATCTACATCAATACTACTAGGTCTGTTTATTGAGTATTGTCGCATTAGTATTACTGAACCTTCATGTCTTTTCCGTACGCCTTACGGCAGTTCACAAGAGTTTGAATTAATTCTTCTCTCTGTTTTCGGATCGTTTATTATACTTTTGCTTGAGAACGAGTCTTGATCATTAATAATCCATCACTTAATGAGTTATAACTCTTGGTAGTTATATTTAATTTATAAATGGCTGTTTGAAGGGTGTTCTCACTATCAGCTATATGTAGGTGGTCAGCAGCAGCAAGGGTAATCGTTAGGTAATTTCCTTGCCTAATGCTACAACTATAAAGTACGTATCTAATTACAACCGACAAATATCAAAATATCATCACATTCCTTTACGAAAGCTATCTGATTATTAAAAGCAGTAGGTTCCAGACTTTTTTGAGTCATGGAAATAAAAAGAATGTGAAAACTAATACTTGTTAGAGTGTAGAACACTGCAAGAGGAAATTATTTGGTTCACTGACTAGAAATCACTAATGGAATTCTTTAGGATTTAATTCTGGCTCCTGATACGTATGTAGACGACCCTACACACACACACACACACACACACACACACACACACATTTATGTGGTACTTTTTGCGTACGGCACAATATTGCAACTGATTCTGTCAAAGAGGGATGATCAGAAAAAAATGTTGGTAACTACTTTGAAAAAGGTCTTACAGTTATTCTGAACAAACAGACTCTCCTTCGAATTCTAAAACCCAGTACATTGCGATCTGTACAACGTGTTCAAGCTGTGGTGTATGGGTAACGACTTCGATTATTGATGAAATCCTTTTCGGCCCCGGGTTAGAAACCTGCCAGCGCTTAAATTTTGATTAGTAATCATTATAGGCGACCGAAGCCTTCCGACATAAAAGGTCACCTTCATTCTGCCAAATAAATTGTCAAAGCGGACGGAGAAGTGGACACAGGTTCAGGGCATCCTCCTGTCCTTGGGGTGGGAAACTGCACCTAAATGCAGAAGAATCAGCAATGATAAACAGCATTAGGATACAGAAGGCATTGGAAACCACAGCATTAAATATATAGAACGCATATACACAGGACATGTGGGCCGTAATTGAAAAAGTGGAATGATGATCTCTCCATTGGCAAGACATTCCGCAATAGCCCCCATTCGAATCTCAGGGAGGGGACTGCCAAGGGGGAGGTGACCATGAGAAAAAGACTGGACAACCAACGAAAGGATAACGATCTACATGTCGGGTAGTGGAATGTCAGAAGCTTGAACGTAGTCCAGAAGCTAGAAAGTCTGAAAAGGGAAATGCGAAGGCTCGATTTAAATATAGCAGGGGTCAATGAAATGGAATCGAAAGAAGACAAGAATTTCTGGTCATATGAGTATAGGGTAAGATAAACAGCAGCAGAAAATGATGTAATGGGTGTAGGATTCGATATGCATAGGAAGGTAGGGCAGAGTGTGTGGTACTGTGAAGATTCTTATCAGAACGTACAGCAAACCAACACCGACAACGATGGTTCAGGTATACACATCGACGTCGTAAGCTCAAGATGAAGAGATACAGAAAGTGTATGACGATGTAGAAAGGGTAATACAGTACGTAAAGTGAGATGAAAATCTAATAGTCATAGGAGCCTGGAATGCAGTTGTAGGGGAAGAAATAGAAGAAATGGACAGGAGAATATGGACTTGGGACAAGGCATGGAAGAAGAGAAAGTCTGATTGGGTTCTGTAACAAATTGGAGCGTATAATAGCGAATACTCTGCTCAAAAATCATAAGAGGAGGAGATATATTTGGAAAAGACTGTGTGATATGGGAGTATTTCAGTTATATTGCAGTATGATCACAAAGAGATTCCTAAATCAGATACTGGATTATAAGGCGTACCCAGGATCAGATAAAGATCACAATTTAGTGGCGATTAGGCTTAGCCTGAAGTTTAAAACATTAGTCAGGAAGAATCAATATGCAAAGAAGTGGGATAATGAAGTACTAACGAGTAAAGAGATATGCTTAAAGTTCTCTAAGGCTGTAGATACAGCACTAAGAAAAAACTCAGTAGGCTGTATGTTTGGAATGGAATGGACGTCTCTAAAAAGGGCGACCACATAACTGGAAAGTACAAAGAAGGTATCTGCGAAGAAACCATGGGTAAGAGGAGAAATTCCTCAGTTGATCAATAAAACAAGGGAGTACAAAAATGTTCTGCGAAATTCATGGGTACGAAAATACAAGTCACACAGGAATGAAATTAATAGGAGGTGCTCCGGTGTTAAGGCGAAATGGCCGCATGAAAAATATGAAGAAATCGAAAAAGAAATCGTTGACGGAATGACTGACTCAGCACACAGGAACGTTAAAGCAACCTTTGATGAAATTGAAAGAAATGGTGGTAATATTAAGAGTACAGTGCGAATTCCTCTCTTAAATGCAGAGGAGAGAGGGGTTATGTGGAAAGAGTATATCGAAGGCCTCGTTGAGGGAGAATATTTATGCAATGTGATAGAACAAGAAACAGTATTTAATTTGAGATAGTGGATCTAATATTAGAATCAGAATTTAAAAGAGCCTTGGAGGACTTAATATCAAATAAGATAGAAGGAATAGATAACATTTCATCATAATATCTAAATTCACTAGGGAAGTGGCAACAGAACGATTATTCACGTTTGTGTGTTGAACTATGTATATCTAATGCAAATTCTAAATTTTATTGTATTACCTTAGAGCGTAAGTGATATATCGATTACAAAGACGTATGTGGGTAACAAAGAGTTTTTGTTAGGTCGCGATGTAGTGGCCAATGGTTGCTCCGGAGTAGTAGTGTTAGCGCGCCAGAGGCTGGTAGTGTCTGTTGTGATTCTCCGGAGTGGGCAGTCGGTAGCATTAAATATTCAGTGTAATAGTTTCAGTGTTACGTATAAATGATTTATGGAAGAAATAAGATTTGAAGTAAAACTAATTAAGAATATGCTACAAATATTATTGCGAGATTTTGATGAAGAATCTTTCTACATGTTGTTACATTGATCTAGAATAAGGTAATTAATATTCATGCTTATAGCGCTTTTGCTGTATAACGAATTAGAATGAGACCAGCCTTGTACGTAAGCCCAAGTTTGTTATTGTATATTTTTGTAGAGATCATTTGTTAGCTTTAATGTAATTTTCATGGTGTGGCTTAACAATTGCAAGTCAGTTTCACAGTGATGAAAGATTTTCAAGTAAGATATTACAGCCATTCCCCTCCATCGTTTTCCGCCTCCAAATTCCAAGTCATTTTTATCCAAACAAATTGTAAATGAGTCTCAGTCAAATATCTTGCATTTTGGTTTTTGCAAGTGTAGTTAGTTTACCACGCCGAGAGCAAAGCAACGCATTATCTAAGGAAACATCAATACGAGGTAAGAAATTTATTTCTCACTGTTTATGGACTTTCGCACAGGGACAACCTTCTTACTTACTGAGTCGCAGTAAGATCGAATAGATCTAAATGTACTTATCTCTAATTTTCATTATCGCGCACAGGTGTTAATTAGTTTGGGTTTACTGGTATTGCTTTCTTGCTAGTAGATAGATGGTTTAAAACAGGGTCAGGTAAAAAAACAGATACACGTTACCACATACACAGTCGGCACACCACTTGATATAACTGCTCTTTGTTAGATAGAAGCATCACACATAACTTTAGGCATAAACGTTAGTCTAGAATGAATATTAATTTTAGTATGTAGAATGTATGAATCTGGGAAAGTACTATTTGACTTTCGCAAAAATATCATCCACACAATTCCGAACATTGCAAGAGCTCACAATGCGAGAATTATCGCACAATTAGCTTAACAGCTAAAAGCATCCAAGTTGCTGACAAGAATAATATACAGAAGAATGGAAAAGAAAGTTGAGGACATGTTAGAAAATGGTCAGTTTGGCTTTGGGAAGTGTAGAGGCACCAGAATTCAATTCTGACACTGCATTTCATAACGGAAGCAAGACTAAAGAAAAATGTAGACATGTTCACGTAATTTGTCGACCAGGAAAAAGCGTTGGACAATGTAAAATGGTGTAAGAGGATAAAATTCTGCGAAAATAGGGAAAGACGGGTAATATTAAACATGTGTAAGTGTTAAAAAGGAACAATAAGAGTGGAATACCAAGAACGGAATGTACAGAATAAAGGGGATTTAATACAGTGATGTAACTTTTCACCCCAACAAAAATATCGAAGAAGCACTATAGGAAACAGAAGAACGGTTCAGGAGAGTAGTAGGGAGGTGGAGTTTTCAGCACAATTTTGATATCAAATTGATATGCAAATTAATTAAATTGATCAATTAATTCCGGCCATCCCAACCACACACACACCATTGCCGTCGACCAAGCCCAACCCATCCCCAGACGATGTGACATTGTTTTCTCAGCCTGCCAGTGGGTCCCAACACACTCCAATCCTATCCACCCTCTCCCTCCCCCACTCACTCTATTGGTGGGAATTTCTAAGTTTGGCGGGAATTTCGAATTTTGGCGGGGACTTCGAGTTTTGGTGATAATTTCTTCGTCCCAGTTCTGTACCGACATCCCACCCCACCCACCACACAGGAATCGGCAGGAAATTATCATTTCCAGTACCCTCTTCAGGACTCGAACCCTGGTCTTCCTTGATGGAAAGCTCAAGTGCACCAACCTAACACAATTATACCATTAGAGGCTCTCGGAACTGACAGGAAATTAAAAATGACGGTACCCTTTCTGGGATTCGAACGCTGGATCTACTGGATGAAAAGCCCAAGTGCACCCCTTAACACATGAAAACTGTCCAGGTGCAGGAGAGGAACGTCAGAATAGATGTACTTTATTTACTTTGGTTGTGAAAATGATGTAAAGATTGGTCCTAATTGTATAATGAATCATAAAGGTCAGGCATAACTAGACAGCTATACACGTAGCATTTTACAAGTATGGCCTAAGCTTCCATTCAACCACATACCTGCATTGGATACTATGCAGAAGTATTTTAATGATTGCAGCCACTAGTGAATGTTATACGTGGCACCGTCATATCTCTAAACGAATCTTTCTCGAACCTATCTGTTGCAGCAAATTTCCAACGTAGTTTTACATAGTCCCTATGCACCTTGTAACTGCAGTTTTACGCGTGTGATCGTCCCAATTTAAGTCGGAACTAAGTAAAAGTCAGAGAGAGGTAAATCTATCACAATCTGCAACCCGTGTAGAAACAGAGAGAGCTGACTTAATGCTATAGGGCTATGTATTGACCACTGGATGAAAATGGGAACGCGTGGTCGCAGTTCCGCCATCCATGTACGATTTGTAAGGTCAGCGCCAAACGAAGCATGCTCCTGCAACACAAGGTAGTATAAAAGACAGTACAAACAGTTATGGTTGTGCTTTTTATTGGGAAAATTAGGAAGATTCGCAGATACAGCAGTCGGAAGCAGATCTACGTCCATCAGGGCCCATTCACTTGTATCACACAAACATTCTATTATCATTATCCTGTACCAACGAATAGAGGAAAAATCCAGGCTATTAAAACTATGTTAACTTCATTTGACAGATTTTTACCGCATCTCTCTCTTCTGATATATCGAAAACAAATACCATACGCATGCTGGCACCGACCATACGTGCCGAGACTATTCAATATACAGGTATTGAAAGATTGGAGTCGTGGACGTCGCTTGCATAGGCCAGTGTAAAGTTCATCGCCTGTACTGTAGAAGGACCATATCCCACAGATTATGAGTCGCAAGAGAAGGTCCAAGTTTTGTTGTTTGATACACCGCTGTATCTGCTGTAATATATACTACCATACATTTTAATTTTTTCACCACGACTTCGACATCTGTGTCAGGTTCTAAACTGACATTAACACGTTTTGGTACATTTTCTCTCACAGAAAACTAGATATACCACGGCGTAAATGATGTTGGCGTTACTGCTCCCGCGAGACATCCTCACACTGGGTGACTGAAACAAAAGATAGTCACAACGTAAGTTGACTGGAGAGGTTTGAAGCATTGTGGAGCGTTTCCAAACTGCTGTCCAAAGGTGATTGATGACTTCTAGATTAAAATTTGTCATTCGCTGTGACGGGATAGCCGATGGTGCTGTGTTCCGTTTGACTGATTCCTCATATTGCTGCCATGTACACGATCACTGTTTCGGTGCTAGCCATCCCCGGAAGGTGTCGCCCTCTTCTCCAAGATTCTTTCTCCATCTCAAACAAGCAATGTTCATCGATCATTATATGGTAATCGACAGCATACCAGTAGATGGTTGGGATGGAAAAGATACCATCGATATTCTGCAATAATAAGCATCACATCTGATAGTGGGATCAATTTTAGCAATTTTTTCATAATTTCAACACTGACCAATGACGAGGCAACATGCTTCCCAGTTCCTGTATCGTCGTTAAACAGCCCCTACACTCCTTTGTGAGTAACATTGCGAATGTAGATAGATGATTGGGCAGTATGTCGATTCATTGTTGATTCTCGAAGTTGTACATCATCAAAGCATACCAGACAGCGACCTACATATTTCCAGCACCTCGAGCATAATATGTAATTTACGATTTTTCTCTTTGTGGATGGGAGTCACAGGGCGTTTTCGCATTCTTAGGATAGAATAAGAGACCGTAAGATCTCCTTGCATTTTCTTTGACCAACGCTCCCTGCAGTACTGGCACAGACTTAATCTGAAGCTGAACAGAAGTAAACCACTACATTCCATGTTTCGTGAAGATACAGCGCTAATTGCTGACCTGCACCAATCAAAGATCACAAGGTTTCTCCAGATGCGCAAATGTTGAGGAGGTTAGCACCCCTTATCAATGTATATAATATATTTTGATTTATCCTGGCTTTTCCTGTCTGGTTTGAGAATATTAGAAAACAGACAAATAATAATAAGTATTAATAATAGCATGTGGATAGGTTAAACAAGCATTGGCCCTTGACAGTGGCTTTTAGTGTAAAGTACATTCATTGCATATATGACAATGGTTGATTTTTCTGAAAATAGATCTTTATCGAACTACGTAGTGTGAATAGACTGGTCCGTGCTGGACCTTTGATAATATTTGTTACACGGAATCATTACCCGTCCCAAACCGCCATTTAATTGCAACAACAGTTTGCAACATAAATGAAACACAAGATTAAATAATATCACTGTATTCACCAAATTTTATACTAATTTAAAATAAATAGGCACTTACATTAATTCTGTTGCTATGTGCAACTATGAGTATGCCTAATGAGATTGAGACTCAATAGAATATAATAATGGCGGTGTGCCAAATACACTACTGGCCATTAAAATTGATACACCAAGAAGAAACGCAGATGATAAACGGGTATTCATTGGACAAATAATTATACTAAAACAGACATGTGATTACATTTTGAAGCAACTTGGGTACATAGATCCTGAGAAATCAGTACCCAGAACAACCACCTATGGCCGTAATAACGGCCTTGATACGCCTGGGCATTGAGCCAAACTGAGCGTGTAAAGGTACAGCTGCCCATGCAGCTTCAACACGATACCACAGTTGATCTAGAGTAGTGATTAGCGTTTTGTGACGAGCCAGTTGCTCGGCTACCATTGACCAGACGTTTTCAATCGGTGAGAGATCTGGAGAATGTGCTGGCCAGGGCAGCAGTCGAACATTTTCTGTATCCAGAAAGGACCGTACCAGACCTGCAACATGCGGTTGTGCATTGTCCTGCTGAAATGTAAGGCTTCGGAGGGATTGAATGAAGGGTAGAGCCACGGGTCGTAACACAGAGGTGACCGTGACGTGTAACCAATGGCATCCCATACCATCACACGGGGTGATACAATAGTATGGCGATGACGAATACACACTTCAAATGTGCGTTCACCACCATGTCGCCAAACACGGATGCGACCATCATGATGCTGTAGACAGAACCTGGATGCATCCGAAAAAATGAAGTTTTGCCATTCGTACACCCAGGTTCGTCGTTGAGTACACCATCGTAGGCGCTCCTGTCTGTGATGCAGCGTCAAGGTTAACCGCAGCCATGGTCTCCGAGCTGGTAGTCCATGCTGCTGCAAACGTCATCGAACTGTTCGTGCAGATGGTTGTTATCTTGCAAACGTCCCCATCTGTTGACTCAGGGATCCAGACGTGGCTGCATGATCCGTTACAGCCATGCGGATAAGATGCCTGTTATCTCGACTGCTAGTGATACAAGGCAGTTGAGATCCAACACGGCATTCCGTATTACCCTCCTGACCCCACCGATACCATATTCCATATTCCATATAGTCATTGGAACTCGACCAACACGAGCAGCAATGTCGCGACACGATTTACCGCAATCGCGATAGGCTACAATCCGACCTTTATCGAAATCGGAAACGTGATGGTACGCATTTCTCCTCCTTACAAGAGGCATCACAACAACGTTTTACCAGGCAACGCCGGTCAAATGTTTTTTTTTTTTTTTTTTTTTTTTTTTTGTATGAGAAATCGGTTGGAAACGTTCCTCACGTCAGCAGGTTGTAGGTGTCGCCACCGGCGCCAATCTTGTGTGAATGCTATGAAAAGCTAATCATTTGCATATCACAGCATCTTCTTCCTTTCGGTTGAATTTCGCGTCTGTAGCACGCCATCTTCTTTCCGTAGCAGTTTCAATGGTCGGTAGTGTAATTATCTGCAGCGATGGCAGCCGATCAGGACTGCTTCTGGAACTAAAATGTTTCCGTCTCCTCTGCAACACAATTGAAGTGCGTAATTATTCTAATGTTTCAAATATAACTATGTTTTTGCAATATATCCACTCCCGTCCTGCAAATGTGCCTTTAAAGTATGATACTGCTGTGATGGTATAACAGACGGTTAAGGACAAGAAACGGGTGGTTTATATGCATGGTTGAGCTCCGGGCGGAGTTTACAACATTTTACGTAAATCAATTGCGCTATCAACTCTAAATTATAGCTCTGCTGTCTGGGGTCACTCCCAAGAAGGTATTGGTAAGGGAGACAGAACACATGCATTCCTAAGGCTACAAGGTTCTGCACTTAAAACACCCTATAATGTCAGACCGAGGCAGGTTCCGACGTATTAGTCATATGGAATGCAACGCTGCTACTGTCCCAATGTAAGAAACATATTTCCAGCTCATTTCATACGTTCTCCTTGCAGGTTTCTCTACGATAAACTACGGTGGCCAACTGTAAAATGAAAAACTACTTCTTGAAATCATCGATTCCTTGTGATACACGTACAAAACAGCTTTCCAGAGGTGTATGGCGCCCACTGTTCACACCAGATCACGGTTCAGAAATTGCACTATGCTCGCGTCAGTCCCATATAAAATGATTGTTGGTAACGGAGAATGCCTCTTACAAAGAAAGAGACAAACGCATGGCAGCGGTGTTCGACATGTGAAATTACACATCATGCCGCCACTAACTCTGTAAAAAGGCCGTCTGTCAAGCAGATCTACAAACAGTGATTATACACAGTGATTATAGTACCTCACAAACACCTGTCGCTAAGTTAGAATCACGGTAGTTATGAAACTGAAGACTCTATTTTATGCCCAAGATGTGGCAGGGAAATGGAGCACGTCGCATTAATCTTCGTTCGTCTAGAGGAATGTGTCGAAACAAGATGGAAGTCCTCTGATGACCGAGAGGTTTGCTGTTAACTACAGTGCTCTAAACCAAACACAGAGCATGCAGCTGTAAGCGAGTCGAATGGAGATTATGTCACACAAGTGATGGAGCCCCCAGAACGACGGATGAAATTGGCAAATGATTTGCAGAAACATGTCCCTCTATCTCTGGAATTCAACGTCTGTCCACCATTAAATCCTACCTCGTTACAGCTCCGTCTCATCCGATCGATCCATCCACTCTCTGTCATCCTTTAACGCATGTGCAACTAAGTGTACATGCAGTTGGTTCTCTTTTTTCCAGGAAAGTATCAAAGACAGCACTCAGCTCGCGTGTATCACTATTACATCAAGAGAAATACAGTAGAATGTTGCCTCGACGAAAAATAAAATACTGTGTCCCCGGTTCCCGGTGCTTCCATCTCGACGTTTTCTCGCGTTGACCTCACTGTCGTATACTCGATCCCATGTATAAGATTGTTCTGCACCAATTATAAGACATGCAAGTAGTCCCTCAATTTCACCACATTTCGGCGAATTTTTCCTCAATTTATACATATTTTCCGTTATTTTTCGTGCATACCTCCCACCACATATTTTGCAGTTGGAGCAAGTTTGCTCAGTCTTTGTGCGCCCTAAAACACTAATCATCATCATCATCATTGCTCAGTCTTCTGTATGTCAGTGTCAATGCAGGTGTCGCAACAGATTCCCATGATGTCCTCTTCCCAGTGGTCGTTTGAACTTCGAACAACTTCGGACATTGAACACATTTCCGTACGTAACATGTGAACGATCCACCTTCGAGCCATATCCCAGATCTGACAGGTAGTGGATCCGCATCACAACATCGCTCAGGATATAACGTGCTGCGGATCCAGCTTCAAAACCTGTTCCGGACGTGGCATATTTTGGATCCGCATGCGGGGAAATTAGTACTTGCATGTCTTATGAATGGTGCAGCACTATTGTGCATGGAAACGAACATACGAGAGCAAGGGGAATACGAGAAAATGTTGAGATGGAGGCACCGGGACTTCGGGAAACAGTGTTTTATTCGTTGTCGAGGCAACATTCTACTGTATGTCTACTGAGGTGATAGTGATACACGTGAGTTGAGTGCTGTCTTCGATGCTTTCCTTGAAGAAAGAGAACCATTCACCTCTAAGCTTACTTGCACACGCGTTAAAGGATGACAGAGAGTGCTAGGAGTGATCGGAAGAGATGGAGTTGTAACGAGGGAAGATTTAATGGTAGACTGATGGTGCATTCTAGAGAGACAGACCGGTTGCTGCAGGTCATTTTATCATTCTTTTGTTTTTCTGTTGGGATGCATCACTTGTGTGTCATAATCTGCCTTCAACTCGCATACAAATGCGTATTCTGTGTGTGACTTACAGCTGTGTCTCCTTGCGATCGTTAACAGTAAAACCTCTCGGTTATCAGAGGACTTCCATCCTGTTTCGATACATTCCTCGAGACGAAGATTAGTAACAGTATTTCGTTCCATACGACTTAAACGTCAAAAACCTGCGTCGATCTGACATTATAGCATGTTTTAAGTGCAGAAACTTCTAGCGTTGGTAGTGCATGTGTTTATGTTCTCTCCTACCATTAGCTTCTTGGGAATAATCCCACAAAACAGAACAACAGCATTGATAGCGCAATTGGCTTACGTAAAATGTTGCAAAATCCGCCCGTCTGGAGCTTCATCATGCATAAAAGTCATACGTTTCTTGTTCATAACCATCTGTTACAACATCATAGCTGTTTCATATCTGCTATATAGCGATAAAGGTGAAAGGCGTCTACTGGGGCACACTTGTATGTGGCACGAGAACAAGATAAGAATATTAATAAATTAAAGTGGAACTAGTATACTATAAAAGTTGAATGTCTCTCATGGGCTCTATAACGTGGATCGCTGAATGTGCTAGACCGCAGAGCGAGGGATACTGTATTGCTTTGTTGGAGTAAGAGAGCCCTGGGCGCAGAGTTGTAGGTAGCTGGCTCTGAGGGAAAGACGATGGCGTAGGCAGTTTTGTGGCGTGCTGTGTGGAGCCACCAGGAGTTAGCTTAATGTAGGTATGTCAGTATTGTTGAACATGGAAAGAGAAGTCTTCCTGGTAATAAGGTAAACGTGTTAAATAACTATGATTTCTGTATTTACCAGCGCATTAGTATCAATGAGTTGGCTCATAATTTGTAATTGCTGAGTAACCCAAGAATGTACGTAAACTGTTTAGAGAAAAAGACTAGTTATATATATCATTTCTGTAGTGCTTTTAAGATTTGTTGACAGAGCTATGTGTAATTTGATGATTTGAATTTATGTAGGATTATTCGAGTTAGATAATATTTGCTGTTTAAATCTCATTGTTTGTGAATCAATTGTGAGTAATGTAGCTTCAATTGTCAGATGTATTTGAAAAGCCAAAGTTAACTTGGAACACAACTTTGCTAAAAAACTGAGTGTTAGTAATTCACTATAATCAGTACCGCCTCCCAGTCCAGATCAAATATTTTTAAAAGAAGATGAATTTTCTTAAATGTTCTCTGTAATCAGAAAAAAGAGTTTCATGTGCATTTCAAGTGTTATGGCCAGCATTGCACACTAGTGAGCCTGTAGCTAACATTCATATTCATTGTGAGAGACCAGAATATATCACGTTCACCGTTGCTGCTCTAGAGGTAGGACAGTTGAACTTATTTGATATTTGCACAGGGGCCAAACCTATCACTTTTTAACAGGGGCAGATGATTCAGTATCGAAGCGGCTGAATGTATTCTGCAGTGACTATTTCTGTATTGGTATTAGGAGTTGCATTGCCCAAACGATTCGTATTAAG
The DNA here is from genome assembly GCF_021461395.2 of Schistocerca americana. Classification (NCBI taxonomy): domain Eukaryota; kingdom Metazoa; phylum Arthropoda; class Insecta; order Orthoptera; family Acrididae; genus Schistocerca; species Schistocerca americana. The sequence goes on along the minus strand of NC_060124.1, from coordinate 98,616,758 downwards.
TTTTGCTAACAACAACACAGAATAAGCACACCACTAGCAGTTACAAAATGTTACACAGTAATTCGAGTTCAGTATCCATTCCACAGTTCGGACATTCATTCAACATAATCGTAAAGCTTTTGTTATTACATTAATACAAAGGACGCTACAAGGGGTGATAACTTCCTCGGCATTCCCGTACCTGGAGAAAACTTGTGCTCTTGGATGGGTGGGGGACAGCGGCTACAGCTTCGGTTCGCACTGTTCCTTCACGAAACGTGGAATGTAGTGGTCTACTTCTGACTAGCTGCACATGACATTGGTGCCAGTGCTGCAGGGAGCGTTGATCAGAGACAATGCGAAGAGATCTTTCGGCCTCTATCTTTACCCTAAGAATGCGATACTAGCCTGGGACTCCCATCAACTTAAAGAAAGGTCATAAATTGCGTACAATGATCGACGTGCTAGAGATACGTAGGTCGCTGTCTGGTACTCTTTGGAGTAAACGTCGAAAACTGACAATGTATGAACGTGCTGCACAGTAATCTATGTACATCCGTAATTTTACTCGGAAAGTAATGGAGGAGCGATTAACAATAACACAGAAATTAGGAAACATGCTGCCGCGTCATGGTCGGTGTTGAAACTGTCATAAAATTGCCAATATTGATCACAGTATCAACTTTGATGCTTATCATTGAAGTACATCAACAGTGTCTTTTCCATCCCAATTATCCACTGGTACACTCTTGACTACCACACAATGATTGACTGACATTGCTTGTTTGAAATGGAGAGAGAGTCTTGGTGGAGGGGGCAACACCATTCAGGGACGGCCAGCACTGAAACAGTGATCATGTACATGGCAGCAATATGAGGAATGAATCAAATGGAACACAGCGCCATCAGCTATGCCCTCACTGTGAACGATGAGTTTAGATGTAGAGGTCGTCAGTCACTTCGGGACAGTAGTTTGGAAACGCTCCACAGTGAATCACAACTCTTCCAGTTTCCTTGTGTGTCCGTGCTCTCTAGTGAGAGCAGAAGCACCATCATTTACACCGTTCGATGTCTAGTTATCTGTGAGAGGAAACAGGCCAAAATGCGTTTATGTCAGTTTAGAACCTGACACAGACGTCGAAGTCGTGGCAGAAGAAACAAACAAGCGTGTTACAGCAGAAATAGCTGTGTATCAAACAACGAAACAGGGATCTCTCTTCCGACTGATAATCTGTAGGAGATGGTCCTCGTACAGTACAGGCGATAAGGCTTGACACTGGCCTGTGCAAGCAACGTTCATCACTCGCTGCTTGGTCCAATGGTTCAATACCTGTATATTTAGTGGGATCACTGCATATGATCGTTGTCACCATGTAGACAGTATTTGTTTTTTATATATCAGAAGAGAGAGAGATGCGGTAAAAATCTATCGGATGACGTTAGCAGAGATTTCATAGTTCGGAGTTTTCCTCTGTTCAATGGTACAGAATAATGATCATAGAACGTTAGTGTGGTAGACATGAAAGGACCCTGTGTGATGCGGATCTGCTTTGGACGCTGTACCTGCGAGTCTCCCTAATTTTCCCAGTAAGAAACACCACTGTAACTGTTCGTGCTGTCATATATACTACCTTGTGTTGCAGGAGCATGCTTCGTTTGGCGCACACACTGCACATCGTAAATAGTTGGTGGAGCTACGACAACATGTTCCCATTTCCACCATGTTGTCAAAACACTGTACTATACCATTGACTCAGGTCACTCTGTTCCTACATGAGTTGGAAAATAAGTTAGATACAGCTCTTTTTGACTTCTGCTCAGTTCCGGCTTATATTGCGGCGACCATATACATATAGCTGCAGGGATGGCGGAGCAGTTTGAGGAACAGTTACAAGATGCATAGGGACTATGTAAAACGAAGTTGTAATTTCACTGTAACAGATAGGTTCGAAAAAGGTGACTCGTTTCAAGAAATTAGAGTGCCACGAATATCATTCACTAGTGGCTGTAATCATTAAAACACTACTCCTTATGATCCAATGCAGGTATGTGTTTGAATGGAAAGATGTGATTCCAAATCGCAGACAGCATTTCTACCGAAAGCATAACAACAGAGATCTGAGAAGTTTGTACACATTTCTTACGATCTCAATGAGCACACCATCTACTGTATTTGATCATTCTTAATGAAACATCACCTATAACACAGTGGATATATCGCAGAACCTGTGACATGGTATCGAGGAGGAGGAGGAGGAGATTAGTGTTTAACGTCCCGTCGACAACGAGGTCATTAGAGACGGAGCGCAAGCTCGGATGAGTGAAGGATGGGGAAGGAAATCGGCCGTGCCCTTTCAAAGGAACCATCCCGGCATTTGCCTGAAGCGATTTAGGGAAATCACGGAAAACCTAAATAAGGATGGCCGGAGACGGGATTGAACCGTCGTCCTCCCGAATGCGAGTCCAGTGTGCTAACCACTGCGCCACCTCGCTCGGTCATGGTATCGAGACAGAATCCATAACAAATGTTGGAGAACTATCTAGCATCAGCATGAAGAAGTTGCAAATACCAGCTTCGTAGCACGTTCCCCAGCCGTATCACTTTCTAAAGTCGGTGAGCAACGTGCAACAGCATTGTCAGTCAGTTAATACGCACTGCGGCCATCATCGTCTATATTCAATATCGAGTTATTTGTGTGGAAAAACCACCTCACTCGGAGGTAATGCCATACCTAGCTGTATACGGCTTGCATAGTTTTTAACAGGGATATCGTTAGTGATACTTGTGAGCACTTGTAGAACCAAGACCCCAAGTGACAGTAACATGGCCGTTGCGATCGTTTTTTTAACATCTGGCGGCTTGTAAGACGATAACGCCTCTAAGACACATTGTTACCATATGCAATGAAAAAACATATGAGGCATGTCCACCCATCGCTGTTTTTTGCTCATTATTGTTTCGTATCGACAGCATTCAGTTACTGGTGAAGTATTATACTTAGTAGTAGTAGGGGATATGTGATAGATTCGCCTTGAGCAGCAGGCTTATACAGTATGTGGATATTCCGACATGTGCAAAGAAAATGATTGTGTCCTGTCGTAAGGGAAGGTATGGATTTGACGTGGAAAACTGCTATAGCTGTAACAGGAATGATAGATATTTACACAGATTATGAAGGAACTATATAGTTTGCTGGATGTGGTCTTCCAGTACAGACAACAAAATATTATGCAGATCTGCGCAAAGGACTTCTAGCCTGGCCTCCAGTTCCAAAGGAGCAATACGGGATATATGTTATATGCTCAATAACAATACACAGACGGTAATTGTCTTTCTATATATTGGGAGAAAGATGTGGTAAAGTGTTACAACAGATTCAATTACAAGGAGTGCTAAGACTGGTTAAAGTTGGGATGCAGACAGTTCTCTCAAAACTACACCTATTTTGCTCATACTATGTTCCGGGAGCTCCGAACATAGTATTCTGGGAACGTAGAGCAGACCGCCGGTTCTGGCTTTGACGTATTGTTCCATCGTTGCATTTAGTTTATCGGACGTCAGGTAGTTTCAGCAAGATTATCATTAGTCATTTATTAGACTGCGACTAGTTTTAGTTACCATGTTGTGAAGTGAATGCAACTCTTGGCTGCCTATCTCATCGCTCGCGAAAGTGTTTGTTGCCAGACCTACTCAGAGCTTCGTAAAATAATGGCGGCGATAAACGTCACTGCATACGTCACCGGCAGAGTAGTCGGGTTGGGTGGAGGCATCATTTCCGTAGGCAGTAATTATGCGACTCGTCACTGTACGCACTCTGACCGAAGACGTCCTTCTTTTCTCCATCCCGAGCGAGTGCAGGATCGGCCTTCAGACATATTAATAGCTCTGCAGTACCCGATGCACATGGCTATAGAGATCAAAATGCACTTGTTGGACACCACTCAAGACGGGATATGTCTTTAACTGTCCCCATTTCTCGGCTACATGGTCGAGGATTGTGCCATGGAGACGGTGTGTGGCTATCACAGCTTCAGCAGGTAGTTCAGAAGGCAGCTCAAAAGCTCTAAATGTTCGGTCGTCCAAACCCGCATTATCGACGGTCATAGTGCCTACTTTGCCATCTCGCAGAAGCGGAATCCTCGACTTGCTTCCTCTATAATCTTGTCACCCGTGGCGTCATTGATGGTCTTCAAGTAGGTTGTGCGGTTGACACTGGCAAGAATATATACATATGATGTCTGTTACTGGTATCTTTACCTTGTCTCTTAAGGAACTTCCACATCAAGTGCTTTAGGTCGTGCAATGTCGGGACAAAAGGTGAATCGTAGCGTTACTTAACGATATTGGGTCGCCATGTGGTCTTGCTAGTATAGCCAGTACGCTTGTAATGGACGATATAAACGCAAACGTAGGCGAGCGTTACCCCGTGCGCAGAACACAACTGTACAGTAGTCCTGCCGATGACAGACTGCCACACAGGTGAGGTGGACTGTATGTAGATACCCGACCGTTACTGAGAAAACTGCGGTAAAAATTTTCGCCATAGTGTATATGCCTTCTCGCACGTAAAAACTGAACTGAAGCAATGTGCAGTGGTTAACACCACAGCTTCGTATTTCAGCGCCCAGTGTCCGAAGCACTGTTCTTTTTAATATAATTTAATTTCATTTCATTTATCTACCGATGTTCTTAGAAGGTTATTACGGAAATAGAGAAATTAGAGAATGCAAGGGCGTTATATTAACTGCACACTTGGTTAAACCCAGATTGTGTTCCACACCCAATTACAAAAATCTGTCCTGTGAACGAGATCGAAGGGCATGTTGTACACTACATTCTGCAAGAATGAAACTAAAAGCAAAGAAGATTTCTGGCTGTTTCTCACTACACAGCCTCAAAACCAAAAGAAAACAGAAAAATATTACGAAAAGTTCTCAGATTCCATAAGACTTGCGATTAAGTAACAAAAACAAAGTAAATCACCGAAATCGTCTAGAAAGATAAACGAGAACCCAAGAAAAGTTAATATGGAAAGATTCAACAGGTGTCCACAAATCTGACTGTTCATCGGCGATAGGTATACACTAAAACTTGATGGCATTTTACACGCACAGACCCTGATGAAATAAACAGAAAACTATATTCGAAAGAAAAAAATCGGTAGAATCTTTGACTAGTAAACAAAATGTCCTCGGTCCCGAGTTCGAACCCCGCCACCGCTTAAATTTTGCAGAAAAATCTTCAGCAGTGGTTGCACAAGACTTCCAGCGTAAGAAATCAACCTCGTTTTGTCAACGGACCTGTTAGTGGAGAGAGATTCAGGACACTGTCTGCCCATAAAGGCTGAAGAGTCAGTGATGATGAACGCATTGAAGATGTAGAAGACCAGGGAAACCACTGCAAAAAAGACACGTAATACGTATGCACAGGACTTGTGGCCTGTAATTGAAAAAATGTTAGGGTGATCTCTTCAGTGCCAAAAGATTTTGGACTAGTTCCCCATTCGGATATCTGGGAGGGGACTGCCAAGGGGAAGGTGACCGTGAGAAAAAGATCGACCTCCAACTAAAGTATAACGTTCTACAAGTTTCTTCGTGATATTTCAGGAATCTAAATGTCATAGGGAACTAGAAAATCTGAAAAGGGAACCGCTAACGCTCAATCTAGATTAAAGGGAGTCAGTGAAGTGAAATGGAAAGAAGACAAGCATTTCTGGTCGGATTAGTATAGACAAATATCAACAACTGCAGAAAATGGTATAATGGGTGAATAGGAAGATAGGATGGAGAGTGAGTTACTGTGAACGTTTCTGTGACAGCGCTATCCTCAACCGAATCGACAGCAAACCAATACCGATAAAGATATTTCAGGTATACATTCCGACGTCGCAATACAGGAAGTATATGATGATACTGGATGGTTAATTCATTACGTAAAAAGAGATGAAAATGTAGTTGTCGCAATGGGCAGGAATGCCTTTTTTGGGGAAGAGGTAAAGAAAAGAGTTACTGGAGAATATGGGCGTAATAGTGTGAATGACAGAGGAGAAGGACTAATTGAGTTCTGCGATTTATTTCAGCTAGTGATAGCGAATTCTAGGTTCGAGAACCACAAGAGGAGGAGATGTACTTGGAAAAGGCTGTGAGATACGGGAAGATTTCAGTTAGATTACTTCATGGTCAGACAGAGATTACGAAATCAGATAATGGACTGTAAGGCGTATCCAGGAGAGATGTGGACTCAGATAATCATTCAGCAGTGATGAACAGTAAGCTGAACTTTAACAAAGATCAATACCCAAATAAGTGGGATACGGAAATATTAAGGAATGAAGAGAAACACTTGAACTGGTCTGTTACTGTAGGTATTGTGATGAGGAATAGGTCAGAAGGCAGTACAACTGAAGAGGGGTGGACAATTCATAAAACTGCCATCACAAAAGAGAGAAATATTAACATAGGTACAAAGAAGATAACTGCGCAGAAACCGTGGGTAATACACGAAAAACTTCAGCTGATCTATGAAAGAAAAATGTACAATAACGTTCAGGGAAATTCAGGGCTACAGAAATAGAAGACAAGTAGAAATGATATAAATAGGAAGTGCATGGATCCTAAGGCGAAATGGCTACAGGAAAAGTGTGAAGAAATACAAAAAGAAGTAATTGTCAGGACTCAGCATACGGGAAAGTCAAATAAGCCTTCGATGAAATTAAAAGCAAGGGTGGTAACATAAACAGTGCGATGGGAATTCTACTGTTAAATTCAGAGGAAAGAGTAACTTGAATGTTTCTATGAGGAGGAAGACCTGTCTGATGACATGTTAGAAGAAAACGTAGCAGTCGATGTACAAGAGCTAGGGGATCCAGTACTAGAATCAGAATTTAAGAGCGAGTAAAGCAGAACGGATGGATCATATTCTGTAAGAATTTCTAAAACCATTGGGGGAGGTGGCAACATAGCAATTGTTCCTGTTGATGTGTAAGTGTAAGAGTGTTAGGGTGTACCATATGACATCCATAAATATATGATCTGCGCAATTCCAAGTATTGCAACAGCCGACAAGTCTGGCAATTACCGCACAATCGTCTTAACAACTCATGCATCCGAACTGCTGACATGAATAATACGTATAAGAGTGGGAAATGAAATTGCGCATGTGTTAGATGACGATCAGTGTGGCTTCAGGAAAGGTAAAGGTACCAGAGAGGCAATTCTGACGTTGCGGGTGATAATAGAAGCAAGACTACATACAAATCAAAACACGTTCATAGGAGCTGTCGACTTGTAAAACGAGTTCGACAATGCAAGATCGCCCTAAATTTTCGAATTTCTGAGGAAATGTGTAGAGAAATGTGGGTAATATTCAATAAATACTCGAGCCGAGACGGAACAATAAAAGTGGAAGACTAAGATGTAAAGTTTTTAATTTTATCCATATTTTGCAACTTGAAACGCGACTGTATTCAAATCATTGGAGGTATGAATTAAACAACGCCTTCAGTGACAACTTCTTCTTGTTTTATTAACTACACTATGCATTCTGGACCCTGTAGGTCCATCGTCAGGTCTACTTTGTTTTATTTCTTCTCCTGAATGAGGTGAAATGCATATATTCCTGTCACGAAAAGGTTTAATGTTAGGTCATGAGTTTCGTTAAGTCGAAAGCGGAAAATATGTGCAAAATAGTGGAAAATGAACAGTGTAAACTTACCACATAATTCAAGGAAAGCATTTTCAACGTTTTAGTACCGGCAAACATTCTTTGCTCCGTCGTTTTGTCACATGTCACGTTATTCATGATGTACATGTGCACGCCCGCATCTCGTGGTCGTGCGGTAGCGGGTTCGATTCCCGGCGGGGTCAGGGATTTTCTCTGCCTCGTGATGGCTGGGTGTTGTGTGCTGTCCTTAGGTTAGTTAGGTTTAAGTAGTTCTAAGTTCTAGGGGACTGATGACCATAGATGTTAAGTCCCATAGTGCTCAGAGCCATTTGAACCATTTTTGAACATGTGCACACCCATGTTTATAAACACTTCACAGATGTTTTTGTACCTGGTGTTGTCTAAGATGAATTTATTCGTCTATTTTGCACATATTTTCCGCGTTCGATTTACGAAATTCACAAACGAACATTAAACATTTTCGTGACCGGAAAATGCACTTCACCTCATTCAGGAGACGAAATAAAACATGTATTAAAACAAAGTATACCTGACGATGGACCCAGAGGGTCCGAAATGCATTTTGTAGTTAATAAAACGCTAAAAAGCTGTGACTGAATGCGTTGTTTAATTCATACCTCCAATGATTTAGGATCTAAACGCTCGGGTTAAAAAGGGTGTAAGACAGGGAAGTAGCCTTGTGCCCTTAGTTTTGTCTCTACATCAAAGAAGCCATGACGAAAATGAAAGGAAGATTCAGACTATAATAAAAATGCAATGCGATAGCGTATTAATGATAAGATTCGCTGATGACATTGCTGTCTTTGGTGCAAATGAAGTAGAATTACAGGATCTGCTGAATGGAATTAACAATGTAATGAGTACAGCTTGTGGACTGACAATTAGAAAAAAAAGAAGGAAATAATGAGATGTAGCAGAAATGAAATCAGAGCAGTACTTAACATCGGGTTAAAGAATTATGCTACCTAAGTAGCAAAATAATCCATGACGGACGAAGCAAGGGGACACAGAAAGCAGACTAGCACTGGCAAAAAAGGCTTTCCTCTGCAAGAGTAGTCTACTAGTATCAAACATACCGTACGTCTCACTATGAGAAAGAAATTTCTGAGAATGTATGTTTGTAGCACAGCTTTCTATGGTACTGAAACGTGAACTGTGGGAAAACCGGAAAAAAAGAAGAGAATCGAAGCATTTGAGATGTGGTGCCACGGGAGAATGTTGAAAATTAAGTGGACTGCTAAGGTAAGGAATGCAGAGATCTCCGGAGATTCAGAGAGTAAAAGAAAAACGCGAGTAATGGAAAAACGCTAGCTAAACGTAAGGACAGGATGGTACGACATCTGTGAAGACCTCACAGAATGACTTCCATGATACTAGACGGAGATTTAATCGATAAAAACCGTAGAAAAAAACAGAGATTGTAGTGGATCCAGCAAGTAATTGAAGAAGTAGCGTGCAGGTGATATTCTGAGACGAAGATGTTGGCAGAGGGAGGAATTCGTGGCGGGCCACATCAGACCAGTCAGAAGACAAATGACTCAATAAAGTAAATAAGTAATTAAAAAATTAACCTTGAAAAACAACTGAGTTTCACTATAAGTATCACAATTTATCTTATGATATGCGTGTTTATTGTATTTTCAGGGGCTTCAATGTATTTAAATGCTCATAATCTTATAATTCACTTTTGCATCGATTACCATATTAATTCTCACACTTTATTTTTATGTATATTCTCCAGGAAGCTTAGGCGCATTCCGCTGCGTAACACCGATTGTAGAAATAGTCGACACACATGAGTTCCCAACAGCATGAACATCGCGCGGAGACAGGTTTACCGCACTGACATTTCTTCGTATGAAGATTTCACGAGTTGGCAATAATTTCGCAGCAAACCAAGCATGACGAATAATTTTTTCCCGGAAACTGCGGTTGCAATTAATTATGAAGAATTTCACCGAAATCAATTTCAGATAGCTTTCTCATTCTTTTAGTTTTTTATTCTAGGTCATTCAGCAGATAGACAGTCCGTAAGGTGACAAGATCAACGTTACTTCAGCGTGCATTGGAATACATTCTTGTAGTTATCTTATACGAACAAGGGTACGTAAAAAAATAAAAACAATGATCAGGTTTCAAACACGGGGTACAAAATTGTGCAGCTGCAACACTAGCGACTACGCAACCGCTTTGATCGAACACATCATGAGGCTAAACGGCAGGTAGAGTTCCTCGACATCGTTGAACGTTGTATTCTCAGAAATGGTCGAGTATCTACGGATAAACCGGTAAGCCGAGAGACGTGTCCGCGTATTTTGACCTCTCCTCGAATGAGCAAAGTTTCTGGGAAATCAGACTCTGTCACATGCCGTGTTCTCCTTGTTAGACAAGACTTCTAGTTGGTGTGATGAAGTGCTTCTGCCTCTAAGTGCAGAAAAAAGTAAATTCATGGAGATGAGTTGGGAAAACAAACCCGTAATGCTTGAATACAGCATTACTAGTGAGCTGCGTTCCACAATCACACCGATTAAATATGCAGGCGTAGCGCTGCAAAGCGATATGAAATTGGGTGAGCATGTACAGATAGTTGTAGGGAAAGCGAGAGGTCGACTTGGTCTCCTGGGTGAATTTTAGGAAATTATGGTTCATCTGTAAAGGAGACCGCATATAGGACTCTAGAGCGATCCATTCTTGGGTACTGCTCGTGTTTGGGATTCTCACAAGGTAGGATTAAAGGCACACATCGAAGTATTTCTGAGACGGACTGCTAAATCTTTTACCGGTAGGTTCTAACAACTGGTAAGTATTACGGATATACTTCGCGAACTGTAATGGGAATCCCTGAAGGAAAGGCGAAGTTGTTTCCGAGGAACACTAATGAGAAACTTTAAGGAAACATTATTTGAAGCTGACTGCGGAACATTCAGAAAGATTCTGCTGCCACCAACGTACATTTCGCGTAAGGAGCATGTAGTGCAAACAAGAGAATGAAGGCCTGTGCGGAGGTGTATAAAGGGTGTTTCAGTAAGAACGTGCAAAAATTGAACAGGACATATAGAGGATGCTCCACTGGACAAATTGAGACAGGGAACCTGGATCGTAGAAGCCAGTTTATGGAGGTAATAGGAATAAAATCACATTACAGTGTACTTTTTTATTTTTATTAGTTACAGCTACCTGCAAATACCATCGTTGATGAGTGAAAGTACCATGTGTACTGTACCTTACAAAATGTGCTGAAACCGACGACCATCAACCTCAGTGCAAGCATGATGTCAGCGACACAAGATTCTGAAGCGCCCTGACAAATATTCCTTATGTTTTACGCATCACTTCACAGACAGTTACAATTCTAGCAAACTAGTTCCATCATATCCATTGGGTTCTCACACACAAGTGACTTTAGGTATCACCACAGGAAATAATCAAGGGGATTGAGGTCAGATAACCTCACAGGCCATGAAATGGGACCACCGCTTCCAATCCAGCGACCAGGAAATACAGCACTGAGATTGTTGCTAACATTCACACTGAAGTGAGTCGGTGTACCGTTATGTTGTATCCACATCCTCTCACGAACAGCCAAGCGAACGTTCTCCAACGACACAGATAGACCTCTTTGTACGAACTTAAAGTACAGGTAGCAATTCAGACGGACAGGTAGAAGGTATGGCTCAGTGAGGTTGTCGCCCACAGTGCCGGCCCAGATATTCACAGCAAAACGTACTTGATAGTTTGACTCTGTTAGAGCGTGACGGTTTTCCTCATCCCACATGTAGCTGTTCCTGCTGTTCGAGATACCATCACGATCAAATGAGGCGTCGTCAGTAAACAGTACGATTTTGAGGAGATCTGATCGATCAATCCATTGTTGGAGCCACCACTGACACAATGCGACCCTTGGTGCAGAGTCAGGCACAGATGTGGTAATAGTTCTCATGTTGCCAGGTCCCTCGATTCTTCTTTCCAATGAACCAGTCTCCCACATTCGTCGATCGACAGAAATAAACATTCATCGTGACGGATTATGCCTGCTAGAAAATCGGTCCCTGTACAGCCTTTTAGTAGCGAGAGCATTGCAACGTACTTCCCCATACAAAAGGTGCATGTCAGTGACTTCTGCGAAATTGTACCGGTACTGCTCCATCGTATTGTACTGTACGTCTCTGAATATCACTGAGTTATGAGTTGTTCTGTTGTTGATTCATAGCATTCTGTCATCGGAAAACGTAATTACGATACAACAGAGCCACTTTACGGACAAGTAAAGTAAACAAAACCTGCATTCAAACTTCCTAGTAATCGGGCTCGTCTTCCTTGTTTCCTTGCAGGAAATAGAGACTGTATATTTAAATAAATGGCTCAGTACGTGTAAACTTTTATTCATTTAGTTGTAAACTAGATGGAAAAAAGTAATACCAGACAAAGCGGTAGACAAGTTTACTCTTCTTAAGATGTCATCTCCCACAACAGGTTTCCTATCTCAAATTGTTCCGTGAAGCATTATCTATGTCCTGTTACATTCTTGCACGCTCTTACGAAAACACTTTGTAGACAGTCACGTCTCCCTCGTTCTATTTACGAGTAAAACATGAAGTGACGTGATACGTAGTGTTAGAAAATACCCTCTGCCATACACGTTATGGTGGCTTGTGGGCTACGTTTGTGGATCTAGATAGAAATATTGACAACTGTTTGTAGCGTCTGTGCTGAAGGTATGAAGGAAACCAGTATTTTAGTTCAAATATCCCAAGAAATTGACGTAGTCACTACTACAAACGAGAAAATTTTAGGAGTAGAGAGAAACCGTGTTATTACAAATGAAATATACAAGAGAAATATGCATGAGAAAATGCCTCCAAGAATGTCTGAGCTTAGCTTCAAAATTCGTTTTGTTGCCTGTCAAAAAATTAACATTCTGGGACTGATGAGTGCATCCTTACTAATTATCATTTCAAGTCACTGGAAGCCTTAGGTATGTTTAACGAAGGTTCCAAAAGAGAAAATATTAGTTGTTGTCCGCTTGAATGTATGCCGCTCTGCTTAGGTTCATTTTGGCCTCCTTCAGCTATCGATAGTCAACGACACTTCTAAAATCTGTCCTCAAGTCCTGCTTTCATATGATCTTGCTGGAAAGTTACTTACCTACAGCGTATCCTTCCCACCTCACATGATCTTGCTTGGGAGAAACTCGCCTAGAGTGTACTGCACAACATTCTTCAGCCTCATGCTTGTATACCACAAATATTCGTCCCGAGCGATGAATGTCTGTTGCGAATGCTTAGGTATTTTAAAATCTATTTCTCGGCGCATTTGTAAAGATTACATATTTTTCGACATTATGTAATATTCTTTACAATACCTGTTGTGAGTGTTACTCTAGAAACACCATGTCAGCACGTTTGGAAACGATGGTGTCTGTTCCATACATACATCGCAACATCACGGCAGCAAACGAATAAAATAAATGTATTTCATCTAAGTGTGCTTCACACCTAGTGGTGCCTCCATAAGCGTCTCTGTACACACTTGCGCATGAATTCATTTTTATCACTGACTGCTATTTGTATGTTCTTGAAGTAAATGTGCGACTGAAGTAAGTAGTTGTGCAGAATTGATGTTTGTGGAGACCGCGTGGGCTGGTTAGCTACACAAATGAAATATTAATATTTATTCGTACCGTATGGACCTTCCCTTCTTTAAGTGTAGTGATTGACCGAAGCGTAGCGTCGAGTTTAAGTGACTATAAAGAGTTTGTGTAGTCTTGATTTCATGTTCCTATTGTTAATGTTGTTGAGGAAAGACAGGGACGAACCTGTAACCAGCAAATAAGCTACCTTTGTCGAGCAGCAAAACGGTTGCCACGTTTAACGTCCCCAGCAGGAAACCAGATCGCCAAAAGTGTCACATCCGACTGTGTGTGGCAGTGTAATGGATTATGACTGTAGACATCAGTGAGAAGTCTGGTGTTCAGAAAAAACACGTCATCGCCTCTGCTCCAGTTGGTAGCCATACGAAAAGTTGGTCTCCAGAGCAGAATCGAGTAGCTTGGAGTCGAGTGTCACCATATAAGCGTGCCTAAATTACCTTGGCTAAGGAAATTTGTAATGTACATAGCGTTTATAGTTAATATACCAAGCGTGGATGTAGTTTTCCCGAACGAAGTTACGAACGCAAACTATGGAAGCCATAAAACGAAATAAGACGAGCGAACGTTTCCTTACTTTTAAGGGCCTCTCTACTCTCCAGTATTTGCCCGGTATTCCCATTCGCCAGCTTTCACGATCATGAAAGGCAGCCTCTTTTAGACCTCTCTTCCTCATCATTCCATGTTAGTCTAGGCCGTCCATGCTTTCTTCATCCTGGCGGCGACCATTCCCAGATTGCTTTTGGATATCGTCCTTGCTCCGTTCACCGTACTTGGCCATACGATTGTAGAGTTCTGCTCTCAAATCCTTTGCACGGCTGGTTGTTCCACATCTATTATCTCCACAATTTCCTAATTTCTTGTCCGCTCTGTCCTGGATATCCTTGCTGTCCTGCTTATCACATCCATCTCTACTGTCTGGTCCTCTACAATCTGTTGTTCGGCATCGTACGTTAGTAGACATTCCACTACCATTTGCAGAATCCTCTTCTTTTTTTCCGGCTCCACTAAACTCCATTTAGCATTTTAGTTGCTCCGCTTGCCTTCTGGCGCTCCACATCCGCTTCACAGCTTCCCGAGGGATGGATATGCGCTCCTAAGGATTTAAACTGCTTTACAGCTTTAATAGTTCCTTACAGCAGCACTATATCCCTCCGTCTGCCCCCATCACTACACATTCTTTTTTCATCATATTTTATAGGAGTGAGGCATATAGGGTAGAATTTTATTGGTTCAAAAATGGCTCTGAGCACTATGGGACTTCTGAGGTCATCAGTCCCCTAGAACTCAGAAATACTTAAACCTAACTAACCTAAGGACATCACACACATCCATGCCCGAGGCAGGATTCGAACCTGCGACCGTAGCGGTCACGTGGTTCCGGACTGAAGCGTCTAGAACCGCACAGCCGCACCGGCTGGCAGAATTTTATTCCTGGTTTCTTTATTTAATACTGCATCATGAAAGTTTACAATAGTCTCCCGCAGAATAGATCGCATCAATATCGTTTCTGTCACTCCGTGAGTTTCCTGTCTCAGTACGCTCTCCCATGTTAGAAAAGAGGGCCGCTTATCTTTATGTACCTTCAATTGCCCCTATTATACCTAACTGATATGGGGCCAGTGTACTTGAGCAATATTCCAGAATTTGTCATCCTGCACGCAGTTTTCTTTGTTGAATGATTTCGTTTTCCTAGTATCCTATCAGTGAAACTAAATCTGTCGTCAACCTTAATCACAACTGATGATCTATGATCATTCCATTTCATACATCGACAAACTGTTGCATCTAAGGATTTGTATGAGATGACTGATACCAGTTGTAGCTGATATTATATTCGTATCATATCACTTTTTTAAAGAGTACAGTTTTACATTTTAGAACTTTTGCAGCAAGTTCCAATCTGGGGCTGAAGAGATAATATTTCACGATGTCCCTCAACAAATTCTGCCCTATTCCAAGCGACATCGGCAGAGAAAAATAAAGTGTTGCATTATTTATTGAAAACCCCTCTTGCAACATGAACAGCTATGGTCAAAACACACTTCTCGTTGACTCGCCTGACGTCACTTCTACATTGACACTGGTATTCTCGTAATTACCACTCTTCTTCACGCAGGTTTTCCCTCGATATAAAGCTCTTCGCGTGGTTGGACGCCGCATTTTTGACGGTCCTTGAAAGGGAACTGAGTGATTTACGATCAGAAAGTCAGCGCCGGCTGGAAGCGCAGATGGCAGCGCTGGTGCCAGCCCGCCCGCCTTTGACGGAGCGCCGCGGCGAGATTGCCGGCAGACTTCGTTTGGCGCGCTGCGCAGCCCTGCACAGCACAGCACTCTCTGTGCTCCGCCGGCGAGACGCCGCCGGCGATCTTTATGTCTCCAGTTTGCTGGTGCCCTGAGTGGTGCAGGCGCTCGCCTTATTGGTTCTCTGTAGTCACCAGGCGCACCGAGGCCACACCGGCGGGCCAGCAAGCGAGGTCTGACATGTGTCACCCACGTCAACTTTTGCAGCTCCAATCTCCTGGCGAGGGACAGGATTTACGTAGTAGCAGTACCTCTCTACAAAACTGATATCATATACATCGTCCTCGATCTAGGGTGTCTAATTTATAGGGGGCGGGCAAAAATATGGCAACATCAAAAACACGAGCGGCGTTCAGTAATTAATCCAACACATTTTTATCACCCACTTACGGTTTAAGAAATGGGGAATTTCTTGTGGGACATCGTGGAGTAGTCCAGCTTGAGTCCCTACAGTTTCATGCAGTACCTGCTGCTGACGACGCTATACGTAGCCTTCAAATTGGTTTTTGTAACGTAATTGATATCCAAGGGGAGAGCTGTTGTTCAGATTCTTCTGGTGGAAAACCAGAGCATCGCTCGTATTCATAATCACTTGCAAAATTTCTACAGAGACGTGGCAGTGGACATAAGCACGGTAAGATGTTGCGTGGGCCAAGTGTCATCATCGCAGGAAGAACACGCAAACCTGCCCGCTCTCCCCAATGACGCTGTAATGTCTCTTTATATTCGATCAGTTATTCTGATACAATTCTACCATTGAATGACGTTTACTAATTTTCTATCTTCATACTCGCAGAATCCATGCGCAAAGTAGTTTCATACAATAGCTATGCCATGAGCGCATAATTATTCTTTGTAGTACTCTCTCTGGTGGTTGGTGGAATAAAGCTTCCGAAATTGTCTTCGTGCCGATTAGCCTGAGCATTGTTTGAAGAATTGTAATCTCAATATTGAGATTTATTCAAAAGATAACTGATACGAGATTGTACGATTAAAAGGGATATATATACACTCCTGGAAATTGAAATAAGAACACCGTGAATTCATTGTCCCAGGAAGGGGAAACTTTATTGACACATTCCTGGGGTCAGATACATCACATGATCACACTGACATAACCACAGGCACATAGACACAGGCAACAGAGCATGCACAATGTCGGCACTAGTACAGTGTATATCCACCTTTCGCAGCAATGCAGGCTGCTATTCTCCCATGGAGACGATCGTAGAGATGCTGGATGTAGTCCTGTGGAACGGCTTGCCATGCCATTTCCACCTGGCGCCTCAGTTGGACCAGCGTTCGTGCTGGACTTGCAGACCGCGTGAGACGACGCTTCATCCAGTCCCAAACATTCTCAATGGGGGACAGATCCGGAGATCTTGCTGGCCAGGGTAGTTGACTTACACCTTCTAGAGCACGTTGGGTGGCACGGGATACATGCGGACGTGCATTGTCCTGTTGGAACAGCGAGTTACCTTGCCGGTCTAGGAATGGTAGAACGATGGGTTCGATGACGGTTTGGATGTACCGTGCACTATTCAGTGCCCCCGTCGACGATCACCAGTGGTGTACGGCCAGTGTAGGAGATCGCTCCCCACACCATGATGCCGGGTGTTGGCCCTGTGTGCCTCGGTCGTATGCAGTCCTGATTGTGGCGCTCACCTGCACGGCGCCAAACACGCATACGACCATCATTGGCACCAAGGCAGAAGCGACTCTCATCGCTGAAGACGACACGTCTCCATTCGTCCCTCCATTCACGCCTGTCGCGACACCTCTGGAGGCGGGCTGCACGATGTTGGGGCGTGAGCGGAAGACGGCCTAACGGTGTGCGGGACCGTAGCCCAGCTTCATGGAGACGGTTGCGAATGGTCCTCGCCGATACCCCAGGAGCAACAGTGTCCCTAATTTGCTGGGAAGTGGCGGTGCGGTCCCCTACGGCACTGCGTAGGATCCTACGGTCTTGGAGTGCATCCGTGCGTCGCTGCGGTCCGGTCCCAGGTCGACGGGCACGTGCACCTTCCGCCGACCACTGGCGACAACATCGATGTACTGTGGAGACCTCACGCCCCACGTGTTAAGCAATTCGGCGGTACGTCCACCCGGCCTCCCGCATGCCCACTATACGCCCTTGCTCAAAGTCCGTCAACTGCACATACGGTACACGTCCACGCTGTCGCGGCATGCTACCAGTGTTAAAGACTGCGATGGAGCTCCGTATGCCACGGCAAACTGGCTGACACTGACGGCGGCGGTGCACAAATGCTGCGCAGCTAGCGCCATTCGACGGCCAATACCGCGGTTACTGGTGTGTCCGCTGTGCCGTGCGTGTGATCATTGCTTGTACAGCCCTCTCGCAGTGTCCGGAGCAAGTATGGTAGGTCTGACACACCGGTGTCAATGTGTTCTTTTTTCCGTTTCCAGGAGTATATATATATATATATATATATATATATATATATATATTGCTCCTTCATACAGAAGCTGTGTAACAATTTACATTATTTGACATTTGAGAAGTAATGATATTCATCGATATATTGCGTAGTTGTTAATCAGAAGGGAACTTCCGAAAGACTGGATACGAACCTTCATTTAATAATCCAAGAGCTCCATTACTTCTTCGGAAGGTTAAACTTCATCAAAGCCAAATATCCGCTAGATCTGAAGTTTCCCGACTGGTTATACAACGCTCCCAAAATACGCGGCATTTTATTTGTACTGATTAGCAGACTGCCGCAAAGCACGAGCCTGCAAAGAATCATCACCTGATTTCATTCTAACAAGTAAAATTTCTGAATCATTTTGAGTGACTGGGTTATGACTGTGTTTCCTATTATGAATGATTGATTGCTCGAACGAATTGAGAACTATATAACTACATAATTACATAGATAGGAGGAAAAAGTACAACGCAGACAACCGTGTCTTGTGCAATATACAGTTTTACAATTATTAATGGCCAAACCGCAATTTGACTGTATTGTCCTTTATTTAATTACGACCTATGTTTCAGCCTTTTATGCCATTTTCGAGTTATTAAGCTTGTATCATTAACATATATTGCTGAACATTGGGCTCAAAGTTGGCCATAAATTAAGGGAAATATTGGATGCCTGCGAAATACCAGATATAAAGACGGTGATTTTACATCTGGCATTTCTTGGGGACCCAATATTTTACATATTTTATGGCCGCGGGGGGTTAGACGAGCGGTCTAGGGGGCTGCAGTCGTGAACTGTGCAGCTGGTCCCGGCGGAGATTCGAGTCCTCCCTCGGGCATGGGTGTATGTGTTTGTCCTTAGGATAATTTAGGTTAAGTAATGTGTAAGCTTCGGTACTGATGACCTTAGCAGTTAAGCCCCATAAGATATCACACACATTTGAACGTAATTTATGGCCTATCTTGTGCAATGTTGGAACGTTCGGACACTATCACTCCTGGTGATTGACGAATCACAATCAAACCCCTCGCTGCCCAACTGGACGTCGCTGATGGTAGTGCTGACACAGTCGTCCACCAGTTGCGGTACTCAGGAAGTGTCACCGGTAGGTTCTTCGCCACCTAACGGAAGCAACGAAGGTCCATTATGTGGGGAATTGTTTGCACGTTACGAGGCTGATCGTGTGAAATTTTTTCTCGAACATCGTCACAGTCGATGAAATATTGATTCATCACTTTCAACCGCAAAAAGGACGTCAACCAATGGTGTGGTGCCACAACCCCTCTCCTTCCAAGACAAGGTTAAAAGCTGCGCCCTCGGGCAAAGTCTAGTAGACGGTCTTATGGAGTAATAAAGGTGCTACTCTGCATGTACTCCCTCATGATTCACCGATCAACTCTAAAGTGTGTTTCCCTATCCTCAAGAAACTGAAGAAACTACTTCAGATTGTTTGTAGCCACAAAACTGCAAGCGAAATCTCATTCTCCGTGACGACTCAAAACTTCACAGAAGTGTGCCCACCTTAGGGAAACTCATCAAACTTCATTGGTGTTAGAATGTGGAGCACCTACAGATGTCCTTATTTGGCGATTTATTGTATGGCTATCAGTTTCGGTTTTTCAATGCACCGTCTTCAAGCCTTAGCTGATGCTACACTCGGCTGGCGGCTACACGGGTAGCGGAGGCTGTGTGGCGTGGACTGGGCTGCTGTCTTTTAGGTTAGAAGGCCTTGGGAAAGTACGGGTTGGGCTGCAATCTCAAAGGGTGCATGGCAAATACAAGACGTGCTTGCATCAAGGAACAGTCGGAATTGTAGTTGTAAATTGTTGTAGTTGTGCTGGGAAATTCCCTGAGCTACAAGCGCTAATAGAAAGCACAGAAGCTGAAATCGTTATAGGTACAGAAAGCTGGCTAAAGCCTTAAATAAGTTCTGCAGAAATTTTTACGAAGTCTCAGACGGTGTTCAGGAAAGACAGATTAGGCAGAATTGGTGGTGGAGTGTTTGTGTTTGTCAGTAGTGGTTTATCTTGTAGTGAAGTCGAAGTAGATACTCCGTGCGAATTGGTATGGGTGGAGGTTATACTTAACAGGCGAACTAAGTTAATAATTCGCTCCTTCTACCGACCCCAGACTCCGATGATACAGTTGCTGAACAGTTCAGAGAAAATTTGAGTCTCGTAACCCCACTCATACGGTTATAGTTGGTGGGGACTTCAACCTTCCCTCGATATGTTGGCAAAAATATGTGTTCAAAACTGGTGGTAGGCAGAAAACATCTTCCGAGATTATCCTAAATGCTTTCTCCGAAAATTATTTCGAGCAGTTAGTCCACGAACCCACGCGAATTGTAAATGGTTGCGAAAACACACTTGACCTCTTAGCCACAAACAATCCAGAGCTAATAAAGAGCACCATGACTGACACAGGGATTAGTGATCACAAGGTCGTTGTAGCTAGGCTAAATACCGTTTCTTCCAAATCCAACAGAAACAAACGCAAAATAATTTTATTTAAAGAAGAGGATAAAGTGTGACTAGAAGCCTTCCTTCCGAACTAACTATGCAAATGTAGACGAGATGTGGCTCAAATTCAAAGATATAGTAGCAACAGCAATTGAGAGATTCATATCTCATAAATTGGTAAGAGATGGAACTGATCCCCCATGGTACACAAAACAGGTCCGAACGCTATTGCAGAGGCAACGGAAAAAGCACGCGAAGTTCAGAAGAACGAGAAATCCCGAAGATTTGCTTAAATTTACAGACGCGCGAAATTTGGATCGGACTTCAATGTGAGATGCCTTTAATATGTTCCACAACGAAACATTGTCTCGAAATTTGGAAGGAAATCCGAAGAAATTCTGGTCGTATGTAAAATACACAAACGGCAAGACGCAGTCAATACCTTCGCTGCGCAGTGCCGATGGTACTGTTACCGACGACTGTGCCGCTAAAGCGGAGTTATTGAACGCAGTTTTCCGAAATTCCTTCACCAGGGAAGACGAATGGAATATTCCAGAATTTGAAACACGAACAGCTGCTAGCATGAGTTCCTTAGAAGTAGATACCTTAGGGGTTGCGAAGCAACTGAAATCGCTTGATGCGGGCAAGTCTTCAGGTCCAGATTGTATACCGATTAGGTTCCTTTCAGATTACGCTGATACAATAGCTCCCTACTTAGCAATCATATACAACCGCTCGCTCACCGATAGATCTGTACCTACAGATTGGAAAATTGCGCAGGTCGCACCAGTGTTTCAGAAGGGTAGTAGGAGTAATCCATCGAACTACAGACCGGTATCATTGACGTCTGTTTTCAGTAGGGTTTTGGAGCGTATACAGTATTCAAACATTATGAATCACCTCGAAGGGAACCATCTATTGATACGTAATCTGGATGGTTACAGAAAGCATCGTTCTTGTGCAAACGCAGCTAGCTCTTTACTCGCATGAAGTTATGGCCTCTATCGACAGGGGATCTCAGGATGATTCCGTATTTCTGGATTTCGGGAAAGCTTTTGACACCGTTCCTCACAAGCGACTTCTAATCGAGCTGCGGGCCTATGGGGTTTCGCCTCAGTTGTGCGACTGGATTCGTGATTTCGTGTCAGGAAGGGCGCGGTTCGTAGTAATAGACGGCAAATCATCGAGTAAAACTGAAGTGATTTCAATTGTTCCCCAGGGAAGCATCCGGGGACCTCTACTGTTCCTGATCTATATGAATGACCTGGGTGACAATCTGAGCAGTTCTCTTAGGTTGTTCGCAGATGATGCTGTAATTTACCGTCTAGTAAGGTCATCCGAAGACCAGTATCAGTTGCAAAGCGATTTAGAAAAGATTGCTGTATGGTGTGGCAGGTGGCAGTTGACGCTAAATAACGAAAAGTCTGAGGTGATCCACATGAGTTCCAAAAGAAATCCGTTGGAATTCAATTACTCGATAAATAGTACAATTCTAGAGGCTGTCAATTCAACTAAGTACCTGGGTGTTAAAATTACGAATAACTTCTGTTGGAAAGACCACATACGTAATATTGTGGGGAAGGCGAGCCAAAGGTAGCGTTTCATTAGCAGGGCACTTAGAAGATGCAACAAGTCCACTAAAGAGACAGCTTACACTACACTCGTTCGTCTTCTGTTAGAATATTGCTGCGCGGTGTGGGATCCATACCAGGTGGGATTGACTGAGGACATCGAAAGGGTGCAAAAAAGGGCAGCTCGTTTTGTATTATCACGTAATAGGGGAGAGAGTGTGACAGATATGATACCAGAGTTGGGATGGAAGTCATTAAAGCAAAGACGTTTTTCGTCGCGGCGAGATCTATTTACGAAATTTCAGTCACCAACTTTCTCTTCCGAATGCGAAAATACTTTGTTGAGCCCAACCTACATAGGTAAGAATGATCATCAAAATAAAATAAGAGAAATCAGAGCTCCCGCGCGCTGTTCGGGAGCGGAATGGTAGAGAGATAGTATGATTGTGATTCGATGAACCCTCTGCCAAGCACTTAAATGTGAATTGCAGAGTAGTCATGTAGATGTGGATTAACACCAACCGTATACACGATGTAACAGTGGCCAACATCATAACTGGTTTCTGCAGACTGTAACCACGAAGTTGTCTCTATCACCCTCAACTATCAACACAGTGAACGGCTGGTCTCTCCTAGACATATATTGGACGTACAAAAACTTCATAGAGTTCTTCCTCGTCATCCATCCTAACCCGACGTCGCACGTTTCGATATCGATTTGTTTGGCTCAATGAAGCATGCACTCCGCGCGAAACAGTATGTGGATGACGCGGATGTTGCTGATGTAGCAAGTCGTTGGGTTTGATGTCGGTCAGTAGAGTGCTACAATGCGTGCATATACGTCCTGCCAGTAAGGTGGCGTAAGGGCGTCGCACTGAAGGGACATTATGTTGAAAAACTGGGTTTCGTAGGTAAAAGTGTGGGGAATAATAAGGTGTGCACGAATCCTGAATAAAATCAAGCCGCTTAAAGAAAAAAAAAGTGTTGCATTAATTATTGAATACCATACATACAACAAATTACCTCGATAAATACGGTCCAGGAAAATCTCTGGCAGTGAAAACAGCTTGCAGTCGTCTCGGAACGCATAAATACAGGTCGTGTATGGTTTTCAAGGGCATTTAAAGTTGTAAGCCGGTCAATATCAGCGATATTCTAAAATGAATGAACAATAGTGATCGCTTAGGTGTGAAAATAAAAGTATGTACAGTATGCACGTGTGAAACGTGCCGCGACCCTCAAAACACAAGGCTAAGTATGAACATTTTCGTTGAAAGTGAGCAATGATAATTTCTATAACTACAAACCATCTGATAACAGCGGATGAGCCATAATACATAAATATTAAGGTGACTACTAATCACAACAAAATGGCATCAATAAACACAGTCGTAAACAAAGGAAAAACTCTGAAAAAGTTAAATAAAAAAATTAAACACAGGAGTGATCATGCAAATACAAAGGCACAATTTAGCAAACTAAAATGTAAAGAGACACATGTATAGCACAAACATAAAATACCCTAGAAAGAAAACAACACTGGTTAGAAATAAGTGTAGCATGCTCAGGGATACATGCCAAAATCGACTCAGCTATAGCAAACATATCAAAGACCAATCATAAGATCTCGCTCAAGCAGTCGAAAAGTTTCCTGCTTTTGAGGCCAGTCTACTCATTTGAAATGTATTCCGGCTTGCCTCTAAACGCCCTCTAAATATTTGTCCCTTCTACATATTTCACTGTTGCGAACATAGGTCTTATCATTATGTAAAGTATTTGTCACTATTAATTTGTGGTAATAGGTTCTCGCGTTGTGTCTGGAAGAATGGAAGGATTTATGCCACCATATGTTGTTGATTTTATAATGTTTAGTTTATGGTGCCGTATATGAAAGCTACATCATAAGTTGGCTCCATTGCCGCCCTCCCCCTCACCCCAAGAAATTATACACTCTTATATTTCTTTACGGTCGAATTTGCTTTTGAGGACTGATTGCTTAGACCACCTGACGATGACAAAACACTGAAACTGCAATCGTGTTAAATAAACAATAAAGATTTTGGGTAGAGACTAAATGGAATGAAAACCTTATGTATTTTTCAGGAGTTGCAGCTGCAGAATAACTGAATTGGGTCCCGGAGTTGTAATCAAAGTATAGTGTTTCCGAGGAGTACTCTAAGCACACGGACTGAGCACTATAAGCAAGACCTGATTTAATTTTTGAATATGTGAATATCTGTGCTAAAAATGTCTGTCATTATTTGTAACAGAAATGCTGCTTGGTCACTGTAACTAGAAACGTGCGGCCTTTCTGAAACGTTGCACGTTTACAACTGACGGTAGAGGCGTGCGCAAGTGTTCAAATCGTGCTGTTG
The DNA here is from genome assembly GCF_021461395.2 of Schistocerca americana. Classification (NCBI taxonomy): domain Eukaryota; kingdom Metazoa; phylum Arthropoda; class Insecta; order Orthoptera; family Acrididae; genus Schistocerca; species Schistocerca americana. Next base: position 98,592,289 of record NC_060124.1, on the reverse strand, counting down.
TCGGGGAAAATTTCACTGTAGCATAGTGTGGACCGCCTGCAGAAACCGCACCGCTACAGCCCTTGTGCCGTCGCGACACCATTGAGGTAACTTTCACCCGCAGAAAACCTGAGGTCAGTTTTCGGGACGCCTCGCTATGTGCCCTACACCACTTGCATGTGGACGAACCGGTCAGACCACGTGATTGGCAGGCATTGCCCCAAGAGGATTTGTCAGGAAATTCTCAAGGCTTCAGGTTGGCCCCAACCGGCCGCACAACAAGATAACAAACAACATGGCAGCGGCGAAGCATATGGCCAGTAAATGTTGTAAGTATACTATAAACAACAGCGCGAGCTACTGAATGAGCACAGAGACTGACCATATCCGCACTGAGCACAGGGATAATGGCGCGCGAAATACTATGTTCAACTAAACGACGTTCAAACTGCGTTGTATGTCTGTACGTGACGCCTGATGGCCGCCTCATCAAAACAGGAGACCTAAGCCTCAGATAGCATGGCTATGGCCTAAGTGTAAGAAGGTATAATACATGTAATACATGACGTCTAATGCATGAGTACGTAATTCACTCGACAAATTCCGGACGGGGCATGTCTTGGATCCGGTGGGGTACTGTATTCTTTCAGTACTGACAAAAGATTATTTGCAGAGAGGATAGTTCGCGTTATGTGACCCATTTCTCCATTTCACACTTGTATTTGTACAGGGGATTCCAGTACCGTATATTCCTCTGTTACTTACAAAATAATAGACGAAAGGAATATTTATTGAGATATCCACATCAGGAACATTAAACTTGCTGTGGGATTACGAACATAGTTTATTAGTTTATTTTCCTAAGAGTTACAGCAATGAGAGGAATTTTTTTAAGAGGACACAGTCCCGAACAGGCTCAAAAAAATCGAATTTTTTTAGTCTTAATCTATGCTCCAATTATTTGGCTACAAGATGCCGTTTGTTTCATACATATCTGATTATTAGATTCGGAGTTCTTAATTTGTTCGTGAAGCATGGTAACTAGCGCCACGTCCATTTTTGCTGTGTCTTGTGCAGTAGTCAGCATTGGCTATAGTACAACAATCATTTATGTTCCACAGATATAAATACTCTTTATTTGGGTTGCAAGAGAGAATTGTTGATGTTGGCCAGCCTGTCTGCTTTGTCGACTATCGTTCGTCCGTTTCTTCATCCTAGTTGTTTACGTTTTGGTGATACAAATGTAATGATTTTGTGAAATGTTATAACACAATGGGTACAATAAGGAAGTTTGGATATAAGCCTACGTTTCGTGGAAAGAAATATGTAAGAATAAACCGCGAAACTGCTAGGTTTGAACAGAGGGCCGAAAATAATATTGAAAGTGAAGTCAGGGCGAGTGTCAGTGCTTCAAGCAAGAAGCTTCTAAGTGCTGCCGGTTTTCCAAGTGCCTCTCAAATGAGTGACAATGCAATATGTGATGTGAACAGTGTTTCTGTTGTTACTGACACAAACATTCTGATCTCCATGAGGTTATTACGTGAACTTATCGAAAAACACACAAATTGTAAAAACTGTGGTGGAAACGTTACTTTGCACGAAGATATGGTGAAAACCAAGGGAATTGCTTGTAATTTAGCTTTGAGATGTTTGGAATGTAGCTGTACTGCCAACACAATGTTATCCCACGTAACAAGAAGCAGATTGTATGAAAACAATATAAGATTAGTGTATGCACTTAGATCTATTGGAAAAGGGCGAAGTGCAGGTGCTGTTCTTTGTGCAGTGATGAACATTCCTCCACCTCCAAGAAAGTTGTGATGTTTACAACAAGACCATTGGTGCAGTTCTAGCTGAGGTAAGTGAATCTAAATTGTTGAAAGTAGCCAAAGAAGCAGTTCAGCTGAATGATATGAAATCCGACCCAACGCTAATTTCTGCTGGTTTTGATGGCAGTTGGCAGAAACGTGGGCATACATTCCTAAATGGCATTTTGTCAGCAACTTCTTTTGATACTGGGAAGGTTCTGGATATTGAAATTATTACTAAGTTCTGTGACATCTGTAGCAAAAATCCCACTATACAACATGTATGCAAAAAGGACTATGATGGTTCTAGTGGAGGCATGGAAGTGGCTGGTGTTGCTAACATTTTCAAAAGGTCTGTGCAGTCAAGATGTATCCTCTATACGGAGTATCTTGGGGACGGGGACAGTAAGGCTTATCAGAAAGTGGTAGAAGATAAACCTTATGGGCCTAGAGTCAAAATTAATAAACTGGAATTTATAGGACATGTACAGAAAAGAATGGGATCACGACTTCTAAAGATATGTAAGGAAAAAAAGTTAGGTGGAAATGTGGCCTGACAAAGGCTGGAATAGACAGGATCCAGACTTATTATGGTATGGCCATTATAAATAACTGCATCAATGTAGAAGCAATGAGGAGAGCCATCTGGGCTATATTCCTTCATAAAATTTCAACAGATGAGGAACCACAACATAACCTTTGCCCACGGGGACCTGACAGCTGGTGCAAATTCAACAACCCAGCTACATCTTCCAGCTATAAGCACAAACATTCAATTCCAGAAAAAATCCTGCTAGCTGTGAAATCCATTTTCAGAGACCTTAGCCAACAAAAGCTCTTGAAAGAGTGTCTCCATGGAAAAACTCAAAACCCAAATGAAAGTTTGATCATTTGGACAAGGCTACCAAAAACTGTTTTCGTTACAAAAGAAACACTAAAATTTGGTGTTCATGATTCAGTGATGTGCTTCAATGCTGGTGTGTCAAAGAAGACTGATGTATTAAGACTCTTGGGAACAAAGGATGGTATCAATACTGAAAGGGGACTGAAAAAGATTGACATGGACCGTATCCGTTATGCTGATATTTCTGCAGGAAATGCTACCAAGGAGGCCAGGATAGCCAGAAGATCTAAGAAATGAAGAAAAGAAGATAAATATCAAGAAGCTGAGCCACAGTATAGCCCTGGAATGTTTTAAAAGTGTGTCTGTATGACATTGTACATTACTTTCTTGCATGTAAAACTTTAATACCAATTTTCTCAAAATTACATTTTTTGACCTTCTGGTACACTTTTCTCAAAAACTATGACTGCTACAGGCATCAGACTTACAGTATCTCTTGTTAATACAACGATAATTAATTAGACAAAAAAAAATAGACCAGTAGTGAGAAAAAAAACAGATTTACAAGCTCCAAGGTGTTAAGAAAAGTTTCAATTTTTTGTCTTATTGACAAAAAAAATGATTACTCATGAAATATATAAAATACATTAACCATTTTTATGTGATTTGAGAATGACGATTCAGCTGTACACTGTAAAAGTTTCAGGTCTTTATCTCCATTAGTTACTTCAGAAAGTGTACCTGACGTTCGCTCGTTTTAGCATTGATTCCGTATGGGAGTTCCCTCGCGACTGTGTCCCCTTAAGTAGAATATTAGTTTTTCTGTCATGTAGCTATTTACTAGAACCAGCTGTGTATAGGGCTTTATTTGAATACGACTCGAACTGTTCAAACATTTTACGCCACAGTTCGGGAAATCTCGAGTTGTGTTCGATCTTTTGATCCGCCTGCCATGTAGTGACTCTTGCTGGCACTACCTCAACGACTTGTGCTAGTGTTTTTGATGTACTGTTGATTTTAATAATAAAAATAATTGTGGAATATCTTCTAGGGTGCCGGTCATGCGTAGCAAAGGCAGTTAATAAATAAATGAAAGATCGCAATCATGATTCTGTCTAGTTCTCAAGTTTCAGTTCGTCCCGCGCTCAAATGAAGTCTCATGGTACTACCAGCAAGCTGGGTCTCGCCGCTGTAATTCATTCTCGTGATAAGAATTCGTCACTTTATTGCAGTCTATTCCGTTTGTGCGTCGTTTAATTCTTAATTAAATGCTTGATTGTTTCATCTGAACGTTGTCGTTTCAAACTCATTAAATTCTGATAATCATTTTGCCTGGTAGTCTATTGCGTGAATAGGAGTCGAATCGCTCGTTTGCAACATACTTCGGAAGTCATTACTGCTTCTCATACACATAAAATGTTATACTGGGTCCAGTCAAGCATTTCTTTTTGGAGGACACCCTATTCATCTTTGTTTGTTACCTTAACTTAAAATTTAACATAAATGTTTATACATCCATACATATCCGAACTATATGAGAAGTCCTTGTAAATTTATTCAAACACAATAGGAGTTGCTGCAGTTGTAGGACTTAAGGCTGTTTCCTCCTGTGTGACATGAAATTGTTAAATTTTAAGCGGAGCCGTAGCTATTGTTGTGGCCTGCTCGTAGTTTCTTGCAATCCCGCCACGCAGGTCGGAATATGATAACTCGAACAAACTCATAGTGTTTCGAACGCTGCAGCGTACCGCGAAAACTAGAGCCCATTCGAAGGCGAGTGTCCTTTGCCCAGCCCCAGCTGTGTACTGCTACTAATCTCGCTCCGTCTGCCGCCACCAGCAGCCATAATGGTGGTGATACGCTTGAATATGGTCTAAGGCAGTGTTTTTCAACCTTTTTCAATACGCGACGCCTTTCCAAGTAAAAATAATCTGGCGACCCCCAGAACCATTATAAAACTATGTCAGCGATTTCAAAGGTGACGTACGTAATTATCTTTCTATTGATACTATACTGATCGAGAAATCAAGTTCAATGTGGAAAGAGGTCGCAGTGCTCTGCGGGCAGAGATAGGATTATAATCTTTGGCGCGGTAGAGATGTGGGGCTCAGACGGGGTCAGTGGGAGTATAGTCGCGCGTTTTCGCTCACTACAATCAGCTGTTCGAGTACGCCAGCAGTACGGACGTGATTATTGTTTTCGCGCTTCGCTCTGAGCGAGCATAAAATGGACAAGTTTCTTAATAGATCTGTATAGCCGTCCACGTCTGGTACAATTGGCAGTGGCGACAGGGAATCAAAACCGAAAAGAATAGACTTCATGACTGCAATTATCTGAAGTATGGTTTCACTGTCATAACAATAAACCTCAATTTGTAAATTGCGGCGAAGCATTGTCACGTGAGATTGTGCAACCATCAAAGCTTCTCAGTCACCTCTCAACTAAACACTCCAAGGAAGCTGATAAACCGTTGGATTTCTTCGAAGGGAAACTGAAAACACTTAACCAAAAGCAAAGTACTATGATTCACGTAATAAAATAGTAATGTTATATGTTATTTTAAAATAGTATTAATGTTTCTAATTTTTCTTCGTTTTTCTGATTTAACAATATTTTTATCTGATTTTAGGTATAGAGTGTCAACGAGAAAGGATTGCTAGCTAGCTACTGAGTCGCATTCCAGCAGCCCTGGATATGGTTGAAATTATGTTAGGTAAGCAAGAGGCAAACAAGTTGAAAAGCATACCACTTTCTGATAACACCACTGAACGGAGAATAAACTATAAGGCCGGTGACATTCGAGAACCGTTAGACGAAAAATTAACGAAGTGCCCACGTTTTGCGTTGCATTTTGATGAATCTACTGATGATTCAGATTGTGCTCAATTTATAATATTTGTGAACTTTGAAGCAGATGAAAGTATCATGGAAGACATTTAATTTTGCAAAGCACTCCGCGAACACTACTGGCCAGAGATTTTGTGACATGGTTTTAGAAAGCACTCGCAACTACGAGATTGATTGGACAAAAGTATCGCCATTTGTAGTGATGGTGCTAAGGTTAGACGGGCAGTAAAAGTGGACTCGCCACGAAATTGAAATCAATAATGCCGTGGACGCACTGCTTTCTTCATCTACAAGCCCTGGCAGCCACGATTTTAGCTTCTGACTTAAATGATGTGCTTAAAGAGGTTGCCAAAGCTGTAAACTCTATTGAAGGTAAATCGTTGCAAAATCGACTGTTTATAATCGTTATGAAGACATGATTTCACTCCATCAAAATTTCGTTTATCACACAGTGGTCAGGTGGCTTTCCAAAGGAAAGGTATTGACACGAGATCTGGAACTAAAAGGTGAACTGTTAATGTTCTTACAAGTTTCTAAATTTGGATATTCAAACTAATTTTGTGACCACGTTTGGGTATTAAAATTAGCATTTCTCAGGGATCTTTTTAATCACCTAAATAATTTAAACAAGAATCTCCAAGGGAAAGAACAAATCCTTATAACAACTAAGGATAAAATCAAAGGCTTCCTAGCAAAACGTAGTCTGTGGTCAACGTTTTTACAAAAGATGATGTTTGGGTCTTCCCTTGTATTCAGACGATTGTCGAAGAAATTGCAATGGCCCAGTCGGTAGTAGTAAGTTCTCAGATTCCTTGTATGATACAGAGCATGCATAATTTGGAAGAGAAACTGTTAAGTTACTTTCCAGAGCTGAACTCTGACGCTGACAACGGTCATAGACGGTAATAAATCCTTTTTAGATATGTCAGTACAACTGGTTGACCTGAGCACGATGAAAGAAACACAAATTTAGCAGCTGTCGGAATGCTTAAAACAGAATTTAATTCGCAAAAGATTGACGTCTTCAGGATGATGTAAAATAAAAAGAATATACACAGCTGTCAAATCAAGCTTTGAAATTATTAGTGCCATTCGCCACTTCCTACCTTTGTGAATTAGAATTCTCTTCAATGTTGGACCTAAAAATTAAGAAGAGGCCTAGACTTCAACTAGAAAAGATTTGGTTTTTTGTGTCTCATAAATAGAACCACGATGTAACAAATTATTAATAAATAAACAGGCACAGCTTTCTCATTGAAATCGTTGTATTTTTACTGTAGTCAAGGACCTATAACTCTTGCTTAGTTTCATCTGGTTAAGTGGCACCGTCGGCAGATATCGCTCGTGTCGCCCTATGAATAAAAACTGTTCAAATGAATAAAATCTTCATAAGTGTAATGTATGATTTTTAATAATTCAAATGAGAGACATTAGTCATCTGGCATCAAATCGCAGTTGTGCCAATAAATAGCTGCGCATTTGCGTGTAATCGCTGGATCGTACCATTATTGTTATTTGCTTTACTCTTGACGGTGTGGCTTATGCTCTGCTGAAAAGATATGACAATGAAATAACAGAAAACGAGCCGGCCGTTGTGGCCGAGCGGTTCTAAGCGCTTCAGTCTGGAACTGCGCGACTGCTACGATAGCATGTACTAATCCTGCCTTGGGCATGGATGTGTGTGACGTCCTCAGGTTAGTTAGGTTTAAGTAGTTCTAAGTTCTAGGGGGACTGATGACCTGAAATGTTAAGTTCCTTAGTGCTCAGGGCCATTTGAACCATAACAGAAAATGCAGAGGAAAAATGAGTGTAATGTTTTACAAAAGTGTAATTGTTATTGTTATTTGTGGAGTCACCGCCAGACACCACACTTGCTAGGTGGCAGCTTTAAATCGGCTGCGGTCCATTAGTACATGTCGGACCCGCGTGTCGCCCCTGTCAGTGATCGCAGACCGAGCGCCACCACACGGCAGGTCTCGAGAGACTTACTAGCACTCGCTCCAGTTGTACGGACGACTTAGCTAGCGATGCACACTGACGAAGCCTCGCTCATTTGCAGAGCAGATAGTTAGAATAGCCTTCAGCTAAGTCAATGGCTACAACCTAGCAAGGCGCCATAGCAATTGATAGTTATCGTATGAAGCATGTCTCATCAAGAATGATGTATACAAATGATGGATTAAAGTTAAGTATTCCAGAAGCTACGTACTTTTCTTTATAGCATTCATTACGTATCCTGTTTCAGTCCTCACGCCATCCTGCATGAGCTTATAGCGTGCATTTCGGTCTCCTCAAACCACACTGAGTCGGCACTTCTGTCGACACAACATATTTGGCGACGAGTCTCAAAAGAGAAAATCGCGTTCGTATTGCTCTAATTTACTTGTGTCATGGCTTCGCCACAATCTCCAGATGTACTGTCCGAATTTTATCACTTGCAGAATCAGCAGACGCAGGCCTTATTGGATGCCCTTGGACAGCTCGTCCAGGGTCAACGTGCAATGCAAACCGATGAGGCAGCCGCCGCTTCACCGCTACCGCAGCCACCACATGCTGTTGCACTCCCGTTCCGGCCATTTGATGCGGCCCTGGAAAGCTGAACGGAGTGCTCACGCCAATTTGGATTCCATCTCGCCGCCTACAGAATTCAAGGTAACGAGCGGCAGCATTTTCTTTTGGCCTGTGTCGGTGTGTACACCTACCATGTGATAGTGAAATTGTTTCCCCAACGCGACGTAGCAACTCTGTCCTACGAAGAAATTTTGTCCGCATTAGATGCCTATTTCAAAGAAACAGTCAATGTCGTTGCAAAAAGGTATACGTTCTTTCATACAAAACGTACGGCCGGTCAAACTAATCGGTAGTGGGTTGCAACTCTGCAAGGCCTTACAAGGTATTGTGCTTTTGAGTGTGAATGTGGCCTCCCTTATTCAGATACTATGGTGCGTGATGCAATTGCACAGATCGTTTCTGATGTTCGTATACGGGAGCAAATTTTGAAACTAGTCAATCCCTCCCTTCAACAAGTGATAGACATATTGGATAGGCAAGACACACTTGACTTTGCTCAGGAATCATTTGAAACTTCGCCAACCATGTGTCACATTAACTGGCCCGCCGGGCGCGCTGCACGGAACGATAAACAGCCTTCGCGCCCGTCCGCGCAGCTGCCGCCACGCTCTCAAACATGGGTGCTGCGCAAGCATGCAAATGCAGTGAAATCATGCCCGCAGTGTGCAACTAGACATTCACGTGGCAATTGCCCGTCACGCCAAGCTATTTGCTTTTACTGTAATAAGAAAGGACATGTTCAGAGTGTTTGCCAGAAAAAGCTCAGATCGGACACTAAAAACCATTCCAGGCCCTTTACTTGGCGCCGGAATCGAGCCACGAATACTCAGGCTCGTGGACCTTCGTCCATGGACATTCATGTAGTTACTTCCACTCCGTCCAGTGCCACTTTCTCTAACAGTGACTGTGTTCGTCCCACAAATAGTGTGCGTCGACGTCGCCGGAAATCCCGTCAAGTAGCAAGTGCTTCTGTACCAGTATCAGTTCCAATTGCACGAGACAGTCGCTCTTGTCGTCAGCAGGACAGTAAACTTTTTGTAGATTTGGACATTCATGGCCACGTGATACCATTCCAGCTCGATACCGGCGCTGCAGTTTCATTGATCAATCACGACACATACAAACAGCTGGGCAAACCTCCGTTGCGTGCCGCACATGTTCAGTTAACTAGCTATTCCGGTCAGAATATCCCTGTGTTAGGACAGTGCAGCCTTATTGCAACATACAAGGGACAAACAAAACTTGTGTCATTTTACGTCCTTCGTTCTTCTTCTGCAGTGAACTTGTTTGGTTTAGATTTATTTCAGTTGTTTAACTTGTCTATAGTCAATCAGGTCCTATCAGTGAACCAGACTGTGCCTTCAGACAGTGTTTCTCGTCTCTGTGAAGAGTTTGCAGACATTTTTGGCACCGGGCCTTGGTTGCGCTAAGAACTATAAAGCACATTTGAAACTGAAAGTACACGCGCAACCGAAATTTTTCAGAGCGCGCAATGTTCCCCACGCATTGCATGATGAGGTCGCAAGAACGTTAAACGATTTAGAATCCCAAGGTGAAATTGAACGTGTGCAGGCTTCTCTCTGGGCCTCACCCTTAGTAATTTTGCCAAAACCTTCCGGAAAATTGCGACTTTGTGTGGATTTCAAGGTAACTGTGAATCCACAACTAGTGATTGCAACTTTTCCTTTACCCCGCCCGGAAGATCTTTTTGATAAACTGTGCCCGGGTAAATACTTTTCCAAGTTAGACCTAGCAGATGCGTACTTGCAAATACCAGTGGACGAAGAATCCCAGCGCGTCTTGGTGGTTAACACGCATCTTGGTTTGTACCGATTCAGAAGACTGCCATTCGGGTGTGCATCCGCCCTGCATTGTTTCAGCAATATTTACAAACTGTTTGTGCGTCGGTCCCTACTGCAGTGAACTATCTGGACGATATTGTGATCTCCGGAAAGACAGCAGATGAACATTTAGCAAATCTTCGAACATTATTTCAGGTTTTGCGACAAAATGGTCTTCGCTTGCCAAAGGATAAATGTGTGTTTTTTGCTCGTGACTTACCATATCTGGGACATGTAATTAATGCCGAAATCATACATCCGAGTCCAGAGGACCTCCGTGCCATACAAGACTTGCCTTCGCCGCAGAATTTGAAGCAGCTACAGAGTGTGCTGGGAAAAATTAACTATTATCATAACTTTGTTCCCCATGCCTCTTCCATTTCAGCTCCGCTTCATCGCTTACGCCGTAAAGGTGTTCCGTTCGTCTGGACGACGGAATGCGAACGCGCTTTTCGCCAGTTGAAATCGGCGTTGCTTTCACATACTTGCCTTACGCCATTCGATCCCCAGAAACCACTTTTGTTGATGGTAGATGCATCGGATTTCGGGATCGGTGCTGTGCTTGCGCACAAAGATAGATCGCATGATCGCCCTATTGCCTTTGCGTCCAAATTGCTCTCATCTGCGCAAAGAAATTATTCACAGATAGCGAAACAAGCTTTGGCTCTCGTATTTGGTGTTACTAAGTTTCATGATTTCTTGTATGGTCGTCACTTCACCATCATCACAGACCACAAACCTTTGCCATCGCTTTTTCATCCGAGCAAGCCTGTACCTCCACGTACAGCGCAGAAATACATTCGCTGGTCTATTTTCCTCTCGCAGTACCGCTACGATATCTTGTATCGGTCCACTGCTAAGCACGGAAACGCCGATGCGTTGTCCCGTTTGCCTGTTGCTGAGGATAAAGCATTCGATTCTTCCGAACTTGCTTGCATGTTCATTGATTCGGAAACCGATGACGTGGTCGAATCGTTTCCGATTGATTTTTGTCGTGTAGCTACAGCCACAGCTGCTGACCCTGTCCTTGATACCATTTTGCGTTTTGTTGCTACTCAATGGCCCTTGTCGAAGTCGCGGATTGAGGATCCGCTGGTTCGCCGATTTTTTGCTCACAAGGAGAGACTCTTTGTACGACGTGGTGTTTTGTTGTTGCGTTCTGATAATGATCAGTCCAGAGTCGTGGTCCCACGCTCGTTACAGTCCTCTGTCTTACGGCTTCTTCACCAAGGACATTGGGGTATAGTGCGAACGAAACAACTTGCTCGTCAGCACTGTACTTGGTTCGGAATCGATGCTGCGATTACGAATATGTGCTCTTCTTGCATGGCGTGTGCTGAACAACAATCCGCACCGCCGCGGAAATTCTTTGCATGGCCAAAAGCCACTTCCCCTTGGCAACGCTTGCACATAGATTTTGCTGGTCCATTCTGGAATGCTCGATGGTTGGTTGTGGTCGATTCTTTCAGTAATTTTCCTTTTGTTGTCCGGATGTCTTCCACGACGTCATTTGCCACCATCCAAGCGTTGTCTGCTATCTTTTGCATTGAAGGTCTTCCGCAGACTATTGTTTCCGACAATGGCCCACAATTCATGTCCGCAGAATTTCAGTCATTCTGCAAGGCCAATGGTATTCAACATCTGACATCCGCGCCGTTTTCGCCTCAGTCAAACGGTGCCGCTGAACGATTGGTCCGGACTTTCAAGTCACAGATGTTGAAATTAAAAGGGTCGCATTCTCGGGAGGACGCGTTGTTGCTCTTTTTGTCATCGTATCGCTCTCAGCCCCGAGATGGTCGATCGCCGGCTGAGTTGCTCCACGGTCGTCCTCATCGAACCCTGATGTCTTTGCTGCATCCGCCGCATCAGGTACCTGTGCAGCGGCAGACTCCTGCTTTTGCTCCATGCGACGTTGTATTCTATCTCAACTATCGCGGTTCACGGCGTTGGCTCGCAGGGCGCATTCTTCGCTGCCTCGGCCGCGCAATGTATTTGGTTTTGGGGGCCTCTGGTGAGGTGCGTCGGCATCTCAATCAGCTGCGCCTCTGTCGTCGCCTGGGTTCTGCCGCTCCCCGTCTGATTTCAGCGACGATGCCGTCCGGTCAGCGCCCTGGGGACCCAACTACTGGCTCGCCTCATCCCCAGGTGTTACCGTCGCTGCCTTCCATTTTGCCCCATGGCGACGCGCCGCCGCCGCCGCCTGTTCTCCCGCCGACGCCGCCCGCAGTGGACGCGTCGCTGCAACCGCCTGGCGCCTTCCTGGGTCACGCACCGCCGATCGCTTCCCGTGACCAGCAGTCCTCCGCCATGGAACTCTTGCCCGCTCCGGACCACATAGCGTCTTCGCGCGTCGGGTACCCCGACGCGATGGAGGTCGACCCTTCGGCCCCTCCTGTCTCTCTACGGGCGCATACACCGCATGTTAGCGTGCACCCTGGACTAGGTTTTCAGGCGTTTCCTAGCTCCCCTCGGACCGAATGGCAGGGTGCGGGTGGCACAGCCTCGCCTGTTGTTAGGCTTCCCACCTCATCGCGTACGTCAACATGAGGTCCTCCCCACGGCGGGCGGAAGCCTTATAACACTACCGTTCGCCGATTTGCGGGGGAGGAATGTGGTGTCACCGCCAGACACGACACTTGCTAGATGGTAGCTTTAAATCGGCCGCGGTCCATTAGTACATGTCGGACCCGCGTTTCGCCACTGTCAGTTATCGCAGACCGAGCGCCACCACACGGCAGGTCTCGAGATACTTACTAGCACTCGCCCCAGTTGCACGGACGACTTAGCTAGCGATGCACACTGACGAAGCCTCGCTCATTTGCAGAGCAGATAGTTAGAATAGCCTTCAGCTAAGTCAATGGCTACGACCTAGCAAGGCGCCATAGCAATTGATAGTTATCGTATGAAGCATGTCTCATCAAGAACGATGTATACAAATGATGGATTAAAGTTAAGTATTCCAGAAGCTACGTACTTTTCTTTATAGCATTCATTACGTATCCTGTTTCAGACCTCACGCCATCCTGCGTGAGCTTATAGCGTGCATTTCGGTCTCCTCAAACCACACTGTGTCGGCACTTCTGTCGACACATCATTATTATTATTACTATTATTATTATTACGACGAACAAAGTACATTAGACGCTCCGACAAAGACAACGCAGCCGACAATGCAGTATTCAGCTGCACTGTTAGCGACATTACTCGCGTTGGAATTATTGTATCCGATACTTCCACTCGGGTCTCCTCGACGATGCTGCCAAATTGTCTTTGACAGTGTTGCAAGCAAAACTCCTGTTGCTTTATGGCCTTGAAATACCTGTATGTGTATTTCATATTAGATATGTCGTCGTTAAACAGCACGTATTCATTAAAGCTGTGCATTAACCAATACACAGGCAGATGTTTTATTCAGTTAGCCGTCTTCTGTGTTTATGACTAATTTTAAAGACAAGATAAAAACAAATGTCTTTAGAAGACTTATTGTAAAAAGGGATGTACATTTTATAAACTGATTTAGTATTTTTTTTGGAATGGATTGCGTTATAATCTCTCTGTGTGAATTCCAACAGAAAAATATGTGTCGCATAACGAGTGTTTCATAATTATCCTTGCTAAAAAAGATCCCACTCTGCAGCCAATTTGTAAACAAGAAGATCTTTCTTCGAATTTCTCGCAGTTACTTATTGGCTCTTCATTTAGTTATCGATCGGTTCCTAAAGACAGATTTCCAGTTTTGCGTTTATTTATCGTTAACACGGGGTGTTTATTATAAAACAATCTACATCATGCGTAATTGAGAATTAATGTTGTACAATGGATTACGTAATTTTAATAAAAAAATACCATTCTCCATAGGCCAATGTTTTTGTGTTAGAGAACATGATGCAGGATAGTTATTTCATTTACTTTTATTCAGTTTCAAAAAAAGACAAAATTTCTTTTTATTAATTGCTAGAATATGTAGTTTGTACGAGGGTGGTTTGAAAAGTTCTCGGAAAAGAATAGAAAAAAATTATTTACATCACTAAAACATTTTTATTTTTTATTGTAGTCTCCTTGTAGATTCATGCACTTGGTCCAGCGATGTTCCAGTGCCTTGATCCCATCTCGAAAATGAATTTCCTGAAGGCCTGCAGCCGGCCGGAGTGGCCGAGCGGTTCTAGGCGCTACAATCTGGAACCGCGACACCGCTACGGTCGCATGTTCGAATCCCGCCTCGGTCATGGATGTTTTTGATGTCCTTAGGTTAGTTAGGTTTAAGTAGTTCTAAGTTCTAGAGGACTGATGACCTCAGAAGTTAAGTCCCATAGTGCTCAGAGCCATTTGAAGGCCTGCAAAAAAGTTGTCAACTCCGGCTATCAGTTCTCCGTTTGAAGTGAATCTTCGTCCACCAAGAAAAATTTTCAATTTTGCGAAGAGATGGAAGTCTGACGGAGCTATATCAGGTGTATAAGGCGGGTGTGGCAACGATTCATACCTTAGTTCGTGTAATTTTACCATGACCACGGCACATGTGTGCGGAAGCTCATTGTCTTGATGGTAGGTGACTGTCTTCTTAGCTAAACCTGGCCTTTTTTTTTCACTTATCTTTTGTTGCAATTTGTCCAGGAGATTAGCATAGTATTCTCCAGTAAATGTTTGCCCAGTGGGGAGATGATCTACAAACAGAATCCCCTTCGCTTCTCAGAACACTGATTCCATTGCCTTTCCCGCCAAAGGAATTGTCTTTGGTTTCTTTGGTGGCAGAGAATCAGCATGCTTCCACTGCTTTGACTTTTGTCTTGTCTCTGGCGTATAGTAATGCACCTATGTTTCATCTGTGGTCACAAACCGGCGCAAAAGATCTTCTTCATTTCTCCTCAACCGGGCCAGACATCGTTCCGATATGTCCATTCTCGTGAGTCTTTGATCCAGCGTCAAGAGACACGGCACCCATCTCATTTCTAATTCCGCAGTTAAATTGTGATATACCATTTCAGATAACATGTGACATGTGTGAGAAATCTCACGCACTTTCAATTGTTGATCCTCCGTGACCATTTTGTGCACTTTCGCAATGATTTCTGGCGTAGTGACAAATCTTGGCCGACCATTGTACGGATCATCATCTAAGTTCTCCCAACGAAATTTAAATTATATATGGAGATAGTAACTGCTCTCGAAAGAACATATAGCATTGATGACCGTGCAGTTTCTCTAGAATAAATGATAATTAATTGAAACCCTCAGCTGTCGACAGGTGTTCTTGATATACCTCGATTGAGACTGCTGAAAATGTGTTCCCCGATCGGGAACCCAACCCGGGATCTCTTGCTTGCATTACAGACGCTCTATCCATCTGAGTCACCGAGGACACAGATGAATAGCCTGACTGTAGGGACTTATGCCTTGCACGCTTCCCGTGACACCCACATTCCCAGTTGTCCACACTCTACATACGTAACGTACGTAATAGATACTTGTTCACCTACTCCTTACTCGCGCACGCTAATGTCGCAAGGGTTCGGGCACCTGTGCGCATTCGCACACACGAATCTCAATGGCCGGGTAGCCTTTATCTATATATGAAGATAGTAACTGCTCTCGAAAGAACAGATACCATTGATAACCATGCAGCTTCTCTAGAATAAATGATAATTAATTGAAACCCATATCTTTCCGGTCGGGCCAACATTTTCAGCTGTCCCCATCTAGGTATATCAATAACACCTGTCGGCAACTGAGGGTTTCAATTAATTATGAGAAATTTTAACTCATTTGTCCACTTGGCAACAGTTAAATATGAAGGAGCAGGGTCCCTCTGTGTACTCTGAATATAGGCATGAATGTCCTTTGCTTACGTACCTTTCTTTACCAAGTACTTAATCACTGCTCGAATCTCGATTTTTTCCATCTTCGCACATCACTACGTGCGAAAAACATCAGAGCCACGTCACCGCCACATCTCTATTCCAAGAGCACCGACGAGACACGTATTTACAGACAACAGTCCAATGAATATTATGTGCACAACTCGTTGCGCTTGCGCTGACCTTTCGTGGTGATTCCGAGAACGTTTGAAACCACACTCGTATATTTACAAATGGTGATACTAGTTTCTTCTAAGAGACACTCCTGGAAATGGAAAAAAGAACACATTGACACCGGTGTGTCAGACCCACCATACTTGCTCCGGACACTGCGAGAGGGCTGTACAAGCAATGATCACGCGCACGGCACAGCGGACACACCAGGAACCGCGGTGTTGGCCGTCGAATGGCGCTAGCTGCGCAGCATTTGTGCACCGCCGCCGTCAGTGTCAGCCAGTTTGCCGTGGCATATGGAGCTCCATCGCAGTCTTTAACACTGGTAGCATGCCGCGACAGCGTGGACGTGAACCGTATGTGCAGTTGACGGACTTTGAGCGAGGGCGTATAGTGGGCATGCGGGAGGCCGGGTGGACGTACCGCCGAATTGTTCAACACGTGGGGCGTGAGGTCTCCACAGTACATCGATGTTGTCGCCAGTGGTCGGCGGAAGGTGCACGTGCCCGTCGACCAGGGACCGGACCGCAGCGACGCACGGATGCACGCCAAGACCGTAGGATCCTACGCAGTGTCGTAGGGGACCGCACCGCCACTTCCCAGCAAATTAGGGACACTGTTGCTCCTGGGTTATCGACGAGGACCATTCGCAACCGTCTCCATGAAGCTGGCTACGGTCCCGCACACCGTTAGGCCGTCTTCCGCTCACGCCCCAACATCGTGCAGCCCGCCTCAAGTGGTGTCGCGACAGGCGTGAATTGAGGGACGAATGGAGACGTATTGTCTTCAGCAATGAGAGTCGCTTCTGCCTTGGTGCCAATGATGATCGTATGCGTGTTTGGTGCCGTGCAGGTGAGCGCCACAATCAGGACTGCATACGACCGAGGCACACAGGGCCAACACCCGGCATCATGGTGTGGGGAGCGATCTCCTACACTGGTGATCGTCGAGGGGACACTGAATAGTGCACGGTACATCCAAACCGTCATCGGACCCATCGTTCTACCATTCCTAGACCGGCAAGGGAACTTGCTGTTCCAACAGGACAATGCACGTCCGCATGTATCCCGTGCCACCCAACGTGCTCTAGAAGGTGTAAGTCAACTACCCTGGCCAGCAAGATCTCCGGATCTGTCCCCCATTGAGCATGTTTGGGACTGGATGAAGCGTCGTCTCACGCGGTCTGCACGTCCAGCACGAACGCTGGTGCAACTGAGGCGCCAGGTGGAAATGGTATGGCAAGCCGTTCCACAGGACTACATCCAGCATCTCTACGATCGTCTCCATGGGAGAACAGCAGCCTGCATTGCTGCGAAAGGTGGATACACACTGTACTGGTGCCGACATTGTGCATGCTCTGTTGCCTGTGTCTATGTGCCTGTGGTTCTGTCAGTGTGATCATGTGATGTATCTGACCCCTGGAATGTGTCAATAAAGTTTCCCCTTCCTGGGACAATGAATTCACGGTGTTCTTATTTCAATTTCCAGGAGTGTATTTTTGAACTCTTTTGTAAAGCACTATCAATAAAACAATGATTCACTTCATGCCATCATCACAATCAGTTACGGGAAAGGAATGAGAAATTAATAAGGGGACCAGCAACGACGTTTTTGTGGGAATCCCGATGAAGCACAGAACTAGAGGAAAATAGAAACAACGTTAACATGCAGTGTGTGAATTAAAGTCTGAGTTGAGCTCAGGCACCCTGCATCCGCTCGGTAGAAATTTCTGTACTTCGTGCCTTGTCCCACTGCTGCCATTCCTAGCGATCTAATATTTGCGTCGAAGCTTGTTACTGAAATGCATTGTAGTAACCGTGGTGCCAGATCTTGCACGTGAGACGTGTGAATATTGTTGCAGCCATTTTGTATCACATTTGAACATGACATCTTTTAAATGCGCTTTCATAAATTGTTCTCGTTCCGTGTGATTTCTTTGTCACAGTAGATGATTGACACGTAAACTAAGTTGTCAGTAATACACATGACGCTGCCACTGCACCACCGTTCCAGTCCGGAAGCTGATGTGGTCCTTTCCCTCTCCTTGCAAACCTCTCAGAGGTAAATACCATCTGTACAAGACTTAGTGACTCTCGCCGCCCTAGTTCCATTCCGCAGAAGTGGGTTGATTCAAATGGCTCTGAGCACTATGCGACTTAACTTCTGATGTCATCAGTCGCCTAGAACGTAGAACTAATTAAACCTAACTAACCTAAGGACGTCACACACATCCACGCCCGAAGCAGGATTCGAACCTGTGACCGTAGCGGTCGCTCGGTTCCAGACTGTAGCGGCTAGAACCGCACGGCCACTCCAGCCGGCCGCGCAGAAGTGGGAAGAGATCGATAGACATCGTGCTGCTTCTTACTGTTGCAAGTGTTTGCGTATTTGAACTCTTCAACAGGTTTAAATTAAATTCGTATTCATTATTATAAATAAGTGCCAGATGTGAACGTGAGCAAATTTGCAAGGTGCTTTAACGAAACCTTGTCACATCCGTGTGACATTTGTACCGTAGCAGGTGATTGTCATGAAACATACATTATCAGCTATGCTGCAACTGATTTCTCCTGCGACTGCGACCCCATGAGCAAGGCCTAAGACTCCGCTAGGGATTCACGACCCACAGGTTGAAAAACAATGCTCTAAGGAAAGGGCAGTAACAGGTTGCTAATAAACAAAAAATCTGAAATCTCGATCGAGATTGTTTTTATTGATTTATATTGTTTTATACCGACCGCTGAGCTCCAGTCAAGAATGCTTTCTACTCTTTTATATCGCTGTAAATCACATTTCTGTCATATGTAATTTGAGAGCTAAAAATCTTCAAAGTGTTAGGTGTAGATGCATCTTGCAGTTCATCATACTAGGCTGTGTGGAGATGGATGTTCTGGTGGCGGAATGTTGATCTGAGGTATTAAAATGTGTACCCATGTTCCTGAATGCACAACGCAATATGCTTTCTAAGCGACCTGCGGACGGAACGTAACGTCGCCTTTGTCACGGAGCAACAGGATGCTTCGATGCGCTGTCAGATGTCATGTTCAGTTAGACTGCCGACCGTCGCCTTAACACAGCCGTACAAAAGGTAGGATGCACCGCACAAAGAAACGCGATTCATTGTGCTGCGCACACTGACGTAGAATAAACGTGTCATGCGCATCGACGAGTACGTTGACACGATGCTATTGAAGCAGCTGTGGCGTATTCCGTGAGATATCCTCCACTCAGAGCACCGGCAGCCATTACGTTCTTAAGTACTCAACAGAACTTTGGGAACAAATTGATTGATAAAGCGCGGTCATAGCAGACGAAGACCAGCAAGAAGTAACGAGATGGAGGTGTTTGTTTTAGCTGCGATACACTACGACTCTCACGTCAGCTTACGAGACCTTGTTGCAGTCGTTGGAATCAGGCTTACCTCAGCGTGGCGTATAATACCACCTGTCGCTAACATAACAGCTGCATGGAAACCATTTCAATGGAAGATCTACTTTCTGCGAATGGACCGTGCGCTATCCAAAGTGCAACGTTTTCCGATAATACAATTCACCGATTCTGGTGTCCACCTGCTTAGCTGAGGTCTAATGTGTTTGCTTGCCATGCAGCGGGGCCCGGTTTCGATTCCCGGCCGGGCTGGAGATTTTCTCCGCTCCTCATCATCCTTTAACTATCATCACCGACAAGCAAGTCGCCCAATGTGGCGTCACCTGAAATAAGACTTGCAACCCGACGGCTGAACTCCCGGGACGGGGGCCCCCGGTCAACAATGCCCTCCGCCACACACCGTTGGGTAGCTTGTGGAGTATAAATGTAGATGTAGATTGCGAATACATAGAAAGAAGGATCCTTTATTGTATGATTATATGATAGCGGAACAAACACTGGTAGCAGTTGCTTCTGTAAAATATCAGGGAGTATGCGTGCGGAACGATTTGAAGTGGAATGATCATATAAAATTAATTGTTGGTAAGGCGGGTGCCAGGTTGAAATTCATTGGGAGAGTTCTCAGAAAATATAGTCCATCAACAAAGGAGGTGGCTTACAAAACACTCGTTCGACCTATACTTGAGTATTGCTCATCAGTGCGTACCAGATCGGTCTGACGGAGGAGATAGAGAAGATCCAAAGAAGAGCGGCGCGTTTCGACACAGGGTTATTTGGTAACCGTGATAGCGTTACGGAGATGTTTAATAAACTCAAGTGGCAGAGTCTGCAAGAGAGGCGCTCTGCATCGCGGTGTAGCTTGCTGTCCAGGTTTCGAGAGGGTGCGTTTCTGGATGAGGTATCGAATATATTGCTTCCCCCTACTTATACCTCCCGAGGAGATCACGATTGTAAAATTAGAGAGATTAGAGCGCGCACGGAGGCTTTCAGACAGTCGTTCTTCCCCCGAACCATACGCAACTGGAACAGGAAAGGGAGATAATGACAGTGGCACGTAAAGTGCCCTCCGCCACACACCGTTGGGTGGCATGTGGAGTATAAATGTAGGTGTAGATGTAGATGTAGAATGCTATGCGATCATTTAGTTTCATTTACCAGCTGTAGTGCAGTCAACAGTCATAATATGCATTACTAGGCCAGAGAAAATCCTAGGTGGGTACTTCCCGTCGATCGTCAACGATGGTGGTCTATTAACGTGTGGTATGGAAACCTTGGATACGAAACCACTGGACCACACTACTTCGCAGATACGACAGGTGAGAGGTATCGAGCATTCATCGCGACAGTTTAGGTGCTCTCCTTCCAGACATTACAGACATTACACGCCCTTTGAGGGTGGAGCACGATGGTCGCCCTGTCCATTCTGCGCATGATGTGCAAGAGTTGAACCCACCACCCCAAAGGCGCGTCGAGGAAGATCGTCGCTCCGCAACACCAGCGACATTACATCTTAACCACAATTCGTTTGGAAGGTACATTGCGTTTTGCATTCAGTAACATGGGTAGACATTTGAAAACTTCACTGAAATCAATATTCCGCTATCAGCAAATCGATCTGCACACAACCAAGTATGAGGTTCATCGTGTTGTATTCACTCCTAACACCGTCAGGAATCTGGCTTCCCAACTAAACTTAGTATAACTGTGATTTAGAGTGATTTGTGTACAGTCGGGATAAACGCAGCAGCTATATGATGCAGAAAACTAATGTGAGCCAGATCGCTGGTCGATCATCAGCGATCGGCTTATCTTTGGCACGTCCCCGGCCATGAGAATCTTTGCGTTTTCGGCTGGGGTGCGCGGGACGGCGAGAGGCAGTGGGTTTGGGGCGGCCGGTGAGACTGGCGGAGTTGTGGCTCGGGCGTAAGGACATATGTGATGTCTTGTTTGCGAATCGTGAAACTCCTGCGGCGGTTACTGGTTGCCTGGAAAGCATTTCGTGTAAACTGTCCAGGCTTCGCAGTGAGAGGGGAGTCGAGAGTTGGTTTTGGCCTAGATGTTTGTACAAATTGAGGTGCCTATATGAGAAGCACGGCGTGGGCCTGTTGGTTGCTTCGTCCTTCTGGCAGCCACCGCAAGCGGATGTTCGGCCGGAATGTCTACAGTTTGTGGTGAGCATAGTGTGAACAAGTTCTCGTAGGATGTGCTCCCGGCCTGACTCTTAGCCTCTGTTATTTGTGGGTGCCGACCCCTTGTGTGTTACTGCTTCCGGGTGTTCTGTAAGATTTCACAGCAAAACTGTGTCATGGTGGCATTCTGTGTTTCTGGCTCATCCTACGCCTAGAAAAGAGAAAGATTTGGAATTCCTTAATGCTGTAATTTAAACATATAAAAAATGTTTTTTATTCCTGTTTAATGCCATACAGATTCAAATGTACCTTCATTTATGTATTTGAAATAAGTGGGTTGGATTGACCTTAATGAATTATGTGCAATCGAAGTAAGGGACCCAGTCCTTCATTAGTGCTTAACAGTGGCGTGTGGTTTGGGTTGTGAGCCTCGTGCTCTGACCACAATGTTCTATTTTTAAAAAAATGCATTTCATTGTTGTAAATGTCAGAAGATATTCCTGTCATTTGTTACTTTGGAAGTTAAGCAAACATACACTTTATCTGAAACACCCTCTACCTACACATATGTAATTGTACATCATTTGGAGTGGGAATCCATTGTAGTTGTTGCTGGGATCTTCAATACGAAGACTAAAACAAATCTAAACCGCATATTTTCACAGCACAGGAGAAAATAACATTTTCTCTCTCGCAGTCGATTTTAACAGAAAACCTCTAAAATAATTTGTTATATAAATGAAAGTGTATAGTAAAATTTATCATTACTAGTTCACGTTATGATGGGTTAAATATCGTTTACGCAAAACCGAATTAACACCATGAACTATGAATGTTGTCGTAGGCCTACTGGTTGCCTGTGTAAAACATTTAAGAGGGTAAACCACATGAGGAGGCTGATTTACGCTCAATTTTTGGGATTTATTTTGGATGGCAGGAATTAACTAGAATTTAATCAAATTCCCACATCATTTCACTCATATTACGAACACTTTTTGTGAATTTTGTTTTTGAGCCATTTCAGGCAAAAATAACAAAGTTACGCTATGATGTTCGTTGAAGGTTGTGGGTGTAATTCTCCAATTGCGTGCAGTGTAGCCATTCCGATATTCAGCTGAAATTAAAAAGGATTTTATTTTGGGTTAGCAACTTGTTTTCTAAGTATATGAACCTCAGTGCAGATGAAAATAATGCAAATTAAAAATTTTGCAAGGGTTGGAACAGTTTACTTCCATTTTCATGATTTTTCTCTAATTATGCAAAGAAAAATACCGTGAAAATCATGATATAATCTCACAAGCTGGTTCATAGAATCGGTAATTTTATGTAGAATCGCACTATCAGTTTTGCATAATGATATGTTTTATACTTTTTGAGTTGGACTGCACGCAAATATGAAAAAAGTCATTTGGAGACAAACGCGTTTGAAAAATAAAGTCTCGCAAACAATAAATTCAAGGAAGTTAACAAAAGGTTCAAATGGCTCCGAGCACTATGGGACTCAACTGCTGAGGTCATTAGTCCCGAGAACTTAGAACTAGTTAAACCTAACTAACCTAAGGACATCACAAACATCCATGCCCGAGGCAGGATTCGAACCTGCGACCGTAGCGGTCTTGCGGTTCCAGACTGCAGCGCCTTTAACCGCACGGCCACTTCGGCCGGCGGAAGTTAACAATAATGTCAAATGCTTACCGATTAATCTGGATTCCAGCACCATATAGTAATCCTTCTGCTTCCTCATAGGCTTCGTTTTGCCCTTGCAGCAGTGCTTTCCGACCTTCCTTTGATTCGAATGAACTACGTCGATTCTGCGGGCTCACGCGCTGGTTATCCATCTATTCGGCATAGTTGAAGCTTTGCGTGGCTACTATAATTCCTGCCTCGTTCATGACCATCAGAAGGGATGAATTTCCTCCACTGAATAGGCCCGCTGCTAAATTTGATGCCACTTCAACGACTTTTAGTCCGGAGAGGAATTCTTTAGCAGCTAATCGCCTAATAGTGGAATTAAAACTTTCATTCGCATTTTGTGTGTGGCCACCTAAACATCTCTCCAGTAATTCATCCATTGATAAATATTCATATATTGGAAGAATTTCCTTCTGTACATCGGGGTGCAGTGTAGTAGGGTGGGGTTCATGTTCCATTTCAAGCACTGTTCGTTTCTGCCACTCGCACCAGCTGTCTTCTCCCTCTAGGCAATACTCGTGTCGATGATTTGCAGCCGTGCGAATCATATGATAATAAGTCGCCATAGTTGCTTTTTTCATGTCTTGCATTCGGTTCTATGCTCATAAAATCCAACCCAATGCGAATTTCGCTTTGAAATATTGACAGCGATTTCTTGAATAGTTACGCTACCGATTTATGCAATAAAAAATCGAATATTTTGATGTTCCTAATGTGGTCCCCCCCCATTAAATTGACCACTGATGAATCGTATATACCGATGGTATTAACCCCTTTAGCATCAGCTAAGGCCTGAAGATAGTGCACTGAAGCACCGAAACTGGTAGCCATACAATAAGCGACATTATAAGGACGGCTGTAGGTTTTTCATTTTCTTACATAAGTGAAAGGCCGAAGTCCCCTAGACCTCACATCACACGAATAGACACACAAAAAGTTGACTCTAAGCTCCTTGAAACCTAGTTGGCAGGGAAAGCTACATTAACGTCCGACGTCGCTTGCCACGTTCACGTCTGCTCGGGTTGTAGCTTCTCTTAACATCCGGCGACCGAACGGAGCTGGTAGAAAATTCCTTATGGCGTTCCTCTTCTTAGTGGCTACGCAGTTTACATAGCTTTTTGATTGTTATTTTGTTTCTTATGTGAAATCGGCGATCAAACTGAAAATAACACTCTTTTTATTGCCTGACATCATAACATCTTATGTCAAAGCAATATGCTCCAACTATTGCAATTTATTTCTTACAAGCTATACACTCAATATTATAATAAGTCACCTAACATATCAGCAATTTTTTTTCTTGAGGGCTTCTGATAATCGGCGGTTTCGTAGCCAAATGTCCCGCCACAAGCATGAATGGTTTAACCCAATAATTTGAAGTCTTAATAGACTTCATGTAATCTCTATAGACACACAAGAGGCAATGTCCCGACTGCCTCACTTACTCTCCGACTCATCATCGCCTAGCCCAAATCTCTAAGAACAGAAATTTGAAATTTGCCGAGGGTGTTCACCTTACACAGTAGGCGTCTCTTAGGAAGGGTTCTCCGAATTTCCACCTCTAAGGGGGTGAGATACGGGATGAAAGGTTTTTTGAAAGCATGTCGCTATTAGAGTAGTTCTGAAGCTAGACCTACGGAAATAGGTATCTTGTTTCGCGGTCAGAAACAAAGAAATACATGTTTCAGCACTTTTTGAAATTTAGCCCAATGGGATGAATAGTAGCTGAAAGTTTTTTTGAAAGTAAATCATTATTAAAGAATTAACAAAGTACTTTTAAAGCTAGGTCTATGGGAAGTGGTATTTTACTTCTCGGTTGGAAATAAAAAAATACTTGTTACAGTGGTTTTAGAAATTCAACCTCTAAGGAGGTGTTTTACGACATTTTTCATTACGAAGGCGTTTTTAAAGCTAAATCTATGAAAATTTGGATTTGGCTTCTCTTTTGTATACATGAAAAGTACGCGTTTCACTGATACTGACTGATACTCAACTCCTATGGATTAAATGTTTAATCGAATTTCATAGTGGAAGCATTTTTAAAGCTGTATCTATGAAAACCTTATTTGGCTTCTCAGTTACAAATGAAAAAATCTTGTGCTCGCTGTTTTTGGAAACTCAACCCCTAAGCTGGTGGAAAGGGTCAGACTGGTTCCCTGACTCAGCAAATAGCCCCAACCGCTAAGGATAATAATATGAAACTTGGAGATGGTGTGGATCGTATACTGCATGCACCATTTTAGAAGGGACTGTTAAATTACACTCCTAACAGGGGAAACAGGAGATGAAAGACTTTTTGTAAATATGTTGCCATTAAGGCAATTTAGAAGGTGGAGCTACGAAAAATAATATAGGTTTTCACACTCAGAAGTAAAAAAGTACTTAAGCATTTTTGGAAATTAAGGCAGTAAGAGGGTAGAATAGAGGATGAAAAATTTTAATAAAATATTTTCTTATATTAAAATTTTTTGTTGGTAAATCTACGAAAACTGGTATTTCACTTCTCGGTTAGATGTAAAGAAACATGTGTTAGGGGATGAAGTTTCTCTGAAATTACCTCCACAAGAACGCAAAAGGCATGATTAACAATAACCTCGATCTCCAGTTATCAGAATCCCTTTTTCGTCAGAAACACATTCTACAAATACAATGCTTCTATGAACTTATTTAGCGTGAAAAGTTTAGAAAGTGCAGCAATTTGTTAACAACATAAAAATTTCAGCACTTTTCTTACACATCACTATCACTTTAAAAAGTATGTTGCTAATAATTCCACAACAGTCAACGGATTTTTTTAAGGTGGGCATGAAGTACAGCATCCTCTTGTAAGCCGTATTAATGAAAATGGATTGGTATTGCTAAGATTAGTGAATGCTACGCTACAGGCTGAAATTCTAATACACAAGTGGGCCATTTAGAATTTGCTATAAGATTTTGACTGCGATCGGAAGATCTTAACCCGCTTGAAAATAACGCTTATCAAACTCTGCAAAAAAAGAGATGGTAATAGGATCTGCACTTTTAAGGATCACATAGGGGCTACATCCCGTGCTGTAGATATAGACTCATCTTCGTGCAAGTCGGCTTCAGTCAGCGCGACGTCGGTAAACTTCAACGTCACGCGAAAGAGTTAAAAAAAATGTTCAAAATGTGTGTGAAACCTTATGAGACTTAACTGCTAAGGTCATCAGTCCCTAAGCTTACACACTACTTAACCTAAATTACCCCAAGGACAAACACACACACCCATGCCCGAGGGAGGACTCGAACCTCCGCCGGGACCAGCCGCACAGTCCATGACTGCAGCGCCTAGACCGCTCGGCTAATCCCGCGCGGCGCGAAAAAAGTTGCCGGCAGCGGAAGCCGCCGTGCACTGCGTGAGCACACTTCGAGTTACCAACAGTACAACTCGGGTTGACTTGACATCGGTAGCTCGAGTTGACCCATCTCTAGTTTCTCATTTGTTTATTTATTGCGTTACATAGCCCATGTCCGTCGGAGTGTTAAGTAGAGTTTAATTCTATTCAGGTTTTTGGCAACGACGTTTCATCTTTGTTAATGTACCCCATATCCGTCTGGGTGTTAAGTAGAGTTTCATGTAAAAATCTGAAGCAAATCGGTCAATAACTTTTCGAAGTGTTCGCTAACAACGTTCCTCTTCACATGTTATGTAGGTATTTATTTATGTCTGTCCGAATATTTATTAGAGCATCATGTAAAAATTTGAAGTAAGTCGATCAAGCGCTTTTCGGGAGTATTGGTAACAAAATTAAACAGCGGCTTGCCTTCAAATTGTAGTACAGATTAACTATCACCGCTACAATTTTTACTTCCACACTTCCTTATATTAATAAATTAACTCTCCCTTTAGACCACAGGTCAAATTAACCGTTCTTTACTCACATGATACCACAAAGATATTTCCCTCCTTATTCGATTTAGTATCTCTATATCTGTCTTCAGTATTGTTCTGCAGTATCACATCCCAAAAGCTATGTCTATTGTCAACTTTTCACTTTATGCACAAGGCCATGCTCTAGAGAAATACTTTCAAAAACGACTTCCTAATACTTCCTAATACAGCCACAATTTTGAAACCTCTGTCCACATGAAAAAGGGGGAGCCTTTGAGGCCTTTGCTTGCACCTCGGGGGCACCTGTCCTTCTGTTTCCTCTCTCCAGTAGCAAGAGCAACAGTCCACTGGCGCCCTTCTGGTATGCTGGGAACTTATACACCCGCACCAGGAGAAGTTGCAGAACCTTGTAAGAATTTCAGCTAGCTACAGAACCACCATATTGCCCACTTAACTACAAATACACAAACGATGGGGTGAGTGTGTTTGCCGCTAGGACTTTGGAACTCGTGTAGCGCATGTACCAAGGTCATTTCCTCTTATCATTCCCATCCGAACCCCAACCTGGACAATAAAACCATACACTCTCTCGTTAATAGAATTCATTTCACATTCTCCAAGAGGCATAAGAAATATTCCTGTATGGCAGATTTCAGTGCAATGTAAGCCACAGTTAGATGAGTCGGTAGTCGTTTTATATTGTTTGCTAAATCGTATTGATCTTTTCAATTTCTACGGCGTATTTTATCTTTAAAGGTTGACTGTTAATATTGAGAATGGTGAATAAGTGTTGTGTATTGGGTGTGCCTGTAGTTACGACGAGAATCAAACCCATGGAGGTATGCTTGTGAAGTGGATATCAGAGATCAAAAGGTAGAATTTCGTTGCTAACAAGAATTCTAATGCAAGTAACTTTCTTTGTAAGCATTTACGGGTGTCAACTATACAGACAAAGCAGTGTATATATATATATATATATATATATATATATATATATATATATATATATATATACTACTGGCCATTAAAATTGCAACACCACGAAGATGACGTGCTACAGACGCGAAATTTAGCCGACAGGAAGAAGATGCTGTGATATGCAAATGATTAGCTTTTCTGAGCATTCACACAAGGTTGGCGCCAGTGGCGACACCTACAACGTGCTGACATGAGGAAAGTTTCCAACCGATTTCTTATACACAAACAGCAGTTGACCGGCGTTGCCTGGTGAAGCGTTGTTGTGATGCCTTGTGTAAAGAGGAGAAATGCGTACCATCACTTTTCCGACTTTGATAAAGGTCGGATTGCAGCCTATCGCTATTGCGGTTTATCGTATCGCGACATTGCTGCTCGCGTTGGTCGACATCCATTGGCTGTTAGCAGAATTTGGAAACGGTGGGTTCAGGAGGATAATACGGAACCCCGTGCTGGATCCCAACGGCCTCGTATCACTGGCAGTCGAGATGACAGGCATCTCATCCGCATGGCTGTAACGGATCGTGCAGCCACCTCTCGATCCCTGAGTTAACAGATGGGGACATTTGCAAGACAATAACCATCTGCACCAACAGTTCGACGACGTTTGCAGCAGCATGGACTATCAGCTCGAAGACCATGGCTGCGGTTACCCTTGACGCTGCATCACAGACAGGAACGCCTGCGATAGTGTACTCAATGACGAACCTGGGTTTACGAATGGCAAAACGTCATTTTTTCGGATAAATCCAGGTTCTGTTTACAGCATCATGAGAGTCGCATCCGCTTTTGGCGTCGTCGCGGTGAACGCACATTGGAAGCGTCTAGTCGTCATCGCCATACTGGCGTATCACCCAGCGCGATGGTATGGGTTGCCATTGGTTACACATCTCGGTCACCTCTTGTTCGCATTGACGTCACTTTGAACAGTGGATGTTACATTTCAGATGTGTTACGAACCGTGGCTCTACCCTTCATTCGATCCCTGCGAAACCCTACATTTTAGTAGGATAATGCACGACCGAATGTTGCAGGTCCTGTAGGACCTTTCTGGATACAGAAAATGTTCGACTGGTGCCCTGGCCAGCACATTCACCAGACCTCTCACCAATTGAAAACTTCTGGTCAATGGTGGCCGAGCAGCTGGCTCGTCACAATACGCCAGTCACTACTCTTGATGAACTGTGGTATCGTGTTGAAGCTGCATGGGCAGCTGTACCTATACACACCATCGAAGCTCTGTTTGACTCGACGCTCAGGTGTATTAAGGCCGTTATTACGGCCAGAGGTGGTTGTTCTGGGTACTGATTTCTCTGGATCTATGCACCCAAATTGCGTGGAAATGTAATCACATGTCAGTTCCAGTATAGTATGTCTGTCCTATGAAAACTCGTTTATCATCTGCATTTCGAGGAGAGACAGTGAATTCCATTAGCAAAAGTTCGAATAACAACCGATATAATCATAATATTCATAAGTGCTTAAGCTTATGCATAAAAGAACTTTAAACTAGCTTCTAGAGGATAGTTACAGTTAAAATATCATGTTTCTGAATTCTCAAAAGTAGGACTATGAACTGAATTGGAGTGGTAGACATCTGTTTTCACTGCTATACAAATGAGCGATTATATTCGTATTGTATAAGACAGTATTTACGTGCTAGTATAGTAATAATGAATGTTACTGGTTAATGAGACTTGTTGATGCCGAGTACGGACAGAGGAAATGACGTAACAGTGGTTGCATGGAAATTACAATGAATCAAATAAAGAAATAGAAAATGAGTTTGAACCTAGATTTTTGTAGATGTGGCAGTATCTGTGATGAATTCCTACGTGAAAAAAGTTCCACAAATATTCAGTCAGATCTTAATTAGATTTCACAACGGTACCCAGTTCTCCTCTTCAAATGTTTAGAGTAGAAAGGTTGTGCGCTATACATAGTGTGTTATGACTGTCACAACTGAATTAGTTAACTCATTAAAACATCTAGATATACTACATCGTGGGCATAAAATGGAACAGTCACGTGAACAGAAAAAACACGTGGCAGACTTGGCTTCATTAACAAGATACTGGAAAAATGCAGTCGCTTTACAGAGGAGTTTCGTTCAAAATACTTCTGTGCGCCATCCTAGATTATTACTCAAATACAGTGGACCGATGCTAAGAAGGTCTAGCGACGTCTACAAAGAAACGACAATACGAAAGGTCACAGTTTGTTTGAGTCACAGGAGATAGAAATGGTGAAATATCTGAACTGTAAGGCATACTATGAATTTTAAGAACCAACATTAAATGAACAATCACGCAAAGAAGTACAGAATTCTAAGGATTGAATTAATAACCGCGGGTATGGAGGCATTTTAGCAGGATTTTAACCGTGCTCAATACGGGAATGGAACTGGAAGAAATCATAATACGTGATACAATAGTCATTAGGCCTACTGTCTACCTTGCATACCTTGAATTTAGCTGTGGTTTGCAGAGTACTGGCGCAGATGTGAGTGCAGAAGTACCTTATACGTATAGGTGACGTGCATCTGTAGTACTGCTGCAGTCGTTTTTAGGAGGAGATTAAAATGCGTCCTACAATCAGACAGGAAGAGACTTACTCTCACCCTCTCTCATTTACGACTGAAATGTTCGCAGCGACCGATTAGCTCCTCTGGAGAAAGGAAAGCCGACGGGACGACGAACATTACCGCTGTCTGGTGCAACAATCAGCGATTCATCACAGGCCCTACTTTGCGTAACAAGCGCCTATTGAACGACGCAGCCAATATTCAACCTGCATCGGAGTGTCTCGCAGATTAGACGTCGCAGCAGAAAGCGCGGTGGGGAAAAAATGGCCTCTGGAACGGCTGAATGCCTAGGTTTCGTCGATTCCGTCCTTTTATGGCGGCGATTTAGAGAACAGAACTGCTTTACAAAAGCGGTGTTTACGCTGCACCGAATGGTCCATAAAGTTCGGCATGTTCTAGAAAATGGGAAACGAAATAGCAAAGCGAAGGAGGCAGTAAATGTAGAAAGAAATAGCGATTACGTTCGTACACGAGATAATTTACGTGAGCCGAATGAAATACTTTCCCATCGATTAACGACTTAAGTATTAGATTAAATTCCACAATAAGGTGCAAAACATTGACCTAAAGACATTTATGAAGGACAATATATACTACTTCCACGACGTACGATCAACTGTGTCCATATTTTACCAATTGTGACTAACAAGTCTTTATTTCCCACGTTGCCTAATACTTGTTTTACCTTCTAAATTTACTTCGCATTAGAACTAACCGATCCACACTCGACCCTGCTACTGATCTTTCACACTAATTCTGTGCTATCATGAAACTACAAGTGAAATTTACCTTCGACGACAAATACCGCTCCAAAGCTTTGGTTAATTGACAAGAGCTTCTGTAAAGTTTGGAAGGTAAGAGACGAGATACTGGCAGAAGTAAAGCTGTGAGGGCCGGGCGTGAGACGTGCTTCGGTAGCTCAGTTGGTAGCCGGCACGGTAGTTCAGCGTGTTCGGTCAGAGGGATAGCTGCCCTCTGCAATAAAAAAACTGAGTTAATCGATCAACAACGAACTTCAACGGATGTCTTACGACGTCCGCCCCGAGCAGAAGCAACGAACAAAAGCGAACAAAACGAGACTAAAAAAAAAAAAGAAAGTTGGTAGAGCACTTGCCCGCGAAAGGCAAAGGTCCCGAGTTCGAGTCTCGGTCGGGCACACAGTTTTAATCTGCCAGGAAGTTTCATATCAGCGCACACTCCGCTGCAGAGTGAAAATCTCATTCTGGAAACATCCCCCAGGCTGTGGCTAAGCCATGTCTCCGCAGTATCCTTTCTTTCAGGAGTGCTGGTTCTGCAAGGTTCGCAGGAGATCTTCTGTAAAGTTTGGAAGGCAGGAGACGAGATACTGGCAGAAGTAAAGCTGTGAGTAGCGGGCGTGTGTCGTGCTTCGGTAGCTCAGATGGTAGAGCACTTGCCCGCAAGGCAAAGATCCCGAGTTCGAGTCTCGGTCGGGTACACAGTTTTAATCTGCCAGGAAGTTTCACATCAGCGCACACTCCGCTGCAGAGTGAAAATCTCATTCGGGATTCCCTGAACTCTTACGGGACTTAGTAGAATGTCTTCCACGAGTAATGAGTTTGTTGGGGTGGGACACTACGAATGTAATGTGTGGACATACAAGGTGAGAATGTTGGTCTCGCGGGAGGCGTGGGCGAGATAGTCCCTGCAGTCGCGCTATCATCTGTGCCCTCGGTGGCTCAGATGGATAGAGCGTCTGCCATGTAAGAAGGAGATACCGTGTTCTAGTGCCGGCCTGGGCACACATTTTCACCTGTCCCCGTGACACATGACGGTGTGTAACGGTGTGTGAGAAACAGCGTGCTGTAATCGTGGTTCGAATTCTAAGAGTTCATCCACACATGGAGAACCGTCTCCTTCAGGGTGACATCGCCAGACCACACACGAGCTTTGCTACATCTGCAGCTGTCCGACGCCTCGGGTTCACTGCCACTGTCATACGCATACAGTCCCGACTTGGTCTCATCCGAGTTCCATGTGTTTTTCAGGACCGTTGAGGAGTTTTCTTCGATAGAGATGAAGCGCTGCAAGCAGGGCTGATGCCGTGGTCCCATCAATAAACTGAAGGTCTAAGGCGCTGCAGTCATGGACTGTGCGGCTGGTGCCGGCGGAGGTTCGAGTCCTCCCTCGGGCATGGGTGTGTATGTTTGTCCATAGGATAATTTAGGTTAAGTAGTGTGTAAGATTAGGACAGATGACCTTAGCAGTTAAGTACCATAAGATTTCACACACATTTGAACATTCTTTTGAATAAACTGAAACATTCTACAACTACGGATTAAACAAACTGGTTTTTCGTTGGGAGAGGTGTATTCATTCCCAAGATGAATATATAAATAAATACGTAGACGTGACGAATAATGATGTAAAGCGTTAATAAGGTTTGCTTCGCATAAAAATTACGGAGACATTACTTTTCAGCAAGTCCTCGCATATTTAAGAAACGCTTATGCAATGGGTTTCACATATATAAATCATATATTTAAGTTATTTGTCTGTGAGAAGATCGCGATGCGCCTGATGTAAGAAGATGAAACGTCATCCAGTACTTGTCGAAATTCTTCAGCAGCCCGGTCGTCATCTGTCGAGATGGCTGTTTGTCACTCAGCGATACTGCTGCTCGTCTTGGTCGGGATACTAATGCTGCCCACTGAGCATGGGCTCGACGGGCTCAGGAAGGTAACACTCAGCACCATGCTGAATGTGAACCACACCACGAACCTAGCGCCCAGTCTGGCATATACTGGGTGTTCTAAGAAAGTGCCAAATACTTTGAGACATGGTAATACCCACTGGATAAGAAAAATAAGTCCAATAAATAAGGGTCTGGAAATGCATACTTTCTTAAATAATTTCAGTAAACCTGGGTCCAGAAGTGCATAATTCCTGCAATAAACACGTGTTCATAGGAGGTTTCAACGTGGCGACCGTTCATGACAGTGCATTCCCTCTAACATACGGCGTAAGGAATGACGCATCCTTTAAAGTATACCGGTTGTTGTTTTACCTGCTGGCACGATTTGAATACGGGACCCTGTAGTGTCTGCACATCGTTGATTCGCGTGGTGTAGACTAATAACCAAAAATTCTAGGGGATTCGGGTCTGGGGAACGAGCAGGCGAAATTGTGGGGCTCCTATTCAGCGGTCATGAAATGTCTGCATTAGATGTTCGCTCACTTTGTGACGAATGTGTACTGGTGCGTCATCATGCGTGAACCACATTTGTATTTGTTGTTGCAATGGCATACCCTCCATCAATGTAGGCAATATATTAAAGAGAAAGTGCAGATAATTTGGTAGCATGTAGAGCCCTATTAACCTATCGTGAAGTACGCCTGCCAATATATTGATTGAGTATCCGTGTTGATGCCCTATTTTCTGAATTGATTGGGGCTTTACACCTGCCCGTAAATGCTGACTATTGAAGTTCTCAACACCATCTCTTGTGAACCTGGATCCTCGGCAAAGAAACTCTTGGATGTGAAAATTGATCTGTGGCACACTTCTGCAACAGCCGTTTGACAGGACCGTTGTCTGCCATGACGATCGCGAGGCCTAGGACCGAAACGCACTGTATATGATACGAGTACAGCAATTGTTCATGAAGTATCCCCCTGGTAAGAGTGTGAGACACGCCTTATGCTCCTGGTAATCGTTGCGCACTGGTGCCAGGGATTTCTTCCACCGAACGTAGCATGTCAAGCGTGCGGACTGTGCAGGGCCTTCCACTGAGTCCTCCAAAGTGCAAGAGTACCTGTGTTTCTCAGACGCTGGAAACGTCTGCCGAACGGCTTACTAGAGGGCACTCTGCGCTGTGGATACTTTTCAGTGTAGAGGACACGGGCTCGCAAGCTACGTCCATTTACTAAACCACAGCAGAATATCAAATCCGCCATTCCACTTGTTGAGTAGTAGGTTTCCACTGCTAACAAGCGATGGAAGACAGGGAAAATGTAAATGTACTACACCATTTGTACCTACCAACAACGCAACAACAGTAAATACACAAGTGAATCCTCGTTTGGAAGAAGGTGAAACACCACGATATGTACCCAAAGTTGACAGTACAGTTCTGTAAGACACACAAACACTTTGACAGTTAACTTAGCCTACGTAAAACACCACTAGAACCACAAAACTGACTGTAGATCACCTAATGGTAGGTAGAGTACTGGGAGTAAGACACGATAATATACCGCCGACACATCTGACGGAGCCCCAATGCCACGACAGTGCTAATATCCGAAACCCAGCGTCGCGTAGCCCTTCCTGTAAACACATGTTTATCTTGAGAAGCAGACGTTTCCGAACCCATGTTTACTGGAATTACTATTCTTGTTTCGATGAGTAGCACCACCTCTCAAAGTATTAGACACTCTTTGGAACACCCTGTGTACAGTTTGTCTCTCCTCCGTTGTTTCGGCAGAATTTTCCAAATTTGTCTTTGAAACATGTAGCCAGAGTCAGCCCTAACGTATGGTGCTCATAACGTTTTTCATGCGACTGTCAGAGGTGATGGGTAGCATCTGTTTTATTCCTATTACAAACAAAACGATTTTTAAAGGGGAATTTTATGCTCATTCGACAGAGCGTTCCCAAATTAGTTTAGTGCCGTATTCGCTTTACCGATACATATTCAAAGGAATAGTAGAACACTGACAATAAGCAGGACTCCAGTAGCGGCAGAGCCGACCTGGTCCGCATTCGCTTCTACCGCCATCCTGAAGCACGCTTGTCAGTCGCTGCACGAGTGCCGATTGTTCTCCGTGTTGCACTGTCCCTGTGACACATACACAGGGCTATTACAAATGATTGAAGCGATTTCATAAATTCACTGTGGCTGCATTCATTGACATATGGTCACGACACACTACAGATACGTAGAAAAACTCATAAAGTTTTGTTCGCCTGAAGCCGCACTTCAGGTTTCTGCCGCCAGAGCGCTCGAGAGCGCAGTGAGACAAAATGGCGACAGGAGCCGAGAAAGCGTATGTCGTGCTTGAAATGCACTCACATCAGTCAGTCATAACAGTGCAACGACACTTCAGGACGAAGTTCAACAAAGATCCACCAACTGCTAACTCCATTTGGCGATGGTATGCGCAGTTTAAAGCTTCTGGATGCCTCTGTAAGGGGAAATCAACGGGTCGGTCTGCGGTGAGCGAAGAAACGGTTGAACGCGTGCGGGGCAAGTTTCACGCGTAGCCCGCGGAAGTCGACGAATAAAGCAAGCAGGGAGCTAAACGTACCACAGCTGACGGTTTGGAAAATCTTACAGAAAAGGCTAAAGCAGAAGCCTTACCGTTTACGATTGCTACAAACCCTGACACCCGATGACATAGTCAAACGCTTTGAATTTTCGGCGCGGTTGCAACAGCTCATGGAAGAGGATGCGTTCAGTGCGAAACTTGTTTTCAGTGATGAAGCAACATTTTTTCTTAATGGTGAAGTGAAGAGACACAATGTGCGAATCTAGGCGGTACAGAATCCACACGCATTCGTGCAGCAAATTCGCAATTCACCAAAAGTTAACGTGTTTTGTGCAATCTCACGGTTGAAAGTTTACGGCCCCTTTTTCTTCTGCGAAAGAAACGTTACAGGACACGTGTATCTGGACATGCTGGAAAATTGGCTCATGCCACAACTGGAGACCGACAGCGCCGACTTCATCTTTCAACAGGATGGTGCTCCACCGCACTTCCATCATGATGTTCGGCATTTCTTAAACAGGTGATTGGAAAACCGATGGATCGGTCGTTGTGGAGATCATGATCAGCAATTCATGTCATGGCCTCCACGCTCTCCCGACTTAACCCCATGCGATTTATTTCTGTGGGATTATGTGAAAGATTCAGTGTTTAAAGCTCCTCTACCAAGAAGCGTGCCAGAACTGCGAGCTCGCATCAACGATGCTTTCGAACTCATTGATGGGGACATGCTGCGCCGAGTGTGGGAGGAACTTGATTATCGGCTTGATGTCTGCCGAATCACTGAAGGGGCACATATCGAACATTTGTGAATGCCTAAAAAATCTTTTTGAGTTTTTGTATGTGTGTGCAAAGCATTGTGAAAATATCTCAAATAATAAAGTTATTGTAGAGCTGTGAAATCGCTTCAGTCATTTGTAATAACCCTGTAAGTGAAACGAAAATAAACTATTTTTATGTGGTGGCGCTATATCGAATGGGCAAGCAAAATTTGGATTTAAAATTTTTTGTTTGGAAGGGAAAACAAACCGACGCATTCCGTCATGATGGGCTCATATGAAACATTCCAAGAGCAATATTTCTTTGGGCCGACACCAGCGACGTGTTGCAAAAACGAACTTGCAAATATCTGCTGAAACATCAGAGAAAATGCTCCTGACTACTCTTTCACTGATGCAAGCAGACCAAACAGCCATGTCAAGTTCTTTGAGTCAGGATATAGCCAGCTATGTAGGAAGGCAAGAATCCACGTGGACAGTGCTATGTATGGTTCACCATGGGCTGTCAGTATGGGACCACAGGTGCATCTGGCTCCGTACACTCTCCCGGTGTAGTAATTGATGATATAAATATCGAGACTCCAGTTGGAACATAACTCATCTTGTCACAATATTTCATCGGTCCACCCGGCCTCCATCTTTAGGTGAGTAACCCGTTGCACTAGTTCGCCGGAATTGAAATCAAACCGCTGTGGCGGCTCCTTTATACGCCGCCTGTAGGTCCACCGCGCATGCGCGAACATACCTGCCCTCTAGCGCAAAGCACGGCAGTGGAAATCGAGTAAACGATCAATCGATATAAAACAGTAGTGACACCTTTTGATGACCGAAACAAAGACTGTTTGTTGTTTTTCAATGTCAAACAAAACAACGTTCCTTAACTTAAATGAGACCCCATCAATCTGTTTATAATATTGTCAGATAGCTTTCACTACACAGTCCCAATAACGCGACGCAGGGGCAACCACTTTTGTCTCATAATACAACATTTTATGTCCTTCAGTAAGACAATGTTTCGCAACCTTAGATTTTTCTGGTTGAAGTAAGCGCTTGTGGCGATAGTGCTCCACGCATCAATCCCAGACCATGCTAATCATTTGTCCAATATAGGCTTTCCCGCATTGGAACGAAATTTTGTAGACATGAGGCTTCCTCAAACCCAGATTTAGTGCCATTGTGGTTAAGTCTGTGTTGTAGAAACGATTAATACGGTCCAGGATCGATGCCTGGAGCACCGTCGCCACACGCATTTATTTCAGCCTGAAAAATCTGCGGTTGCGGAATATTGTATTACTAACAGATATAAAATGTACGGTGAGACACACGTGGTTTCCCCTGCGTCGCGTTACTGGGTCTGTGTAGCGAAAGAAGCTATTGAAATCCGGGTATCTGACAACATTATAAAAAGAGTTAAGGGGTGTTCTTTGAGTAAGAACTGCAAATCTGTTTTCTTTGACATTAAAAACAGCGGACTTTGTTTCGTTCATCAATATTTGATATCGATTTATCATTTCTGTGAATTTTCACCACGGGTGCGCTCTCGTGTTTTGCGCCAGAGGGCAGTTATGTTCGGGAATGCGCGGTGGATCTACTGGAGGTGAATAAAGGAGCATTCGCTGAGGATTGAATTAAGTTCCGGTGCGTTGCTGCGACGGCCCACGCACCTGAAGATGGCGCACAGGTGAACCACCGAAATAACGTGTCAGGATGACGTTACGTTCAGGCTGGGGATTCGATATGGGTATCATCAATGATGCGGCTTCCCTTGACGCAGCAGCGGAGGATGTTCCTGAACAAACGTAAGCCGCGCGGACTGGCCGCGGGGTCTTAGGTGCCATGCCACGGATTGCGTGGCCCCTCCCGCCGGAAGTTCGAGTCCTCTCTCAGGCAGGGCTGTGTGTTTTGTTCTTAGCATAAGTTAGTTTAAGGTAGTTTAAGTAGTGTGCAAGTCTAGGGACCAGTGACCTCAGCAGGCTGGTCCCTTAGGAATTCACACACATTTGAACATTTGAACAAAGGTAAGCCCCACAACACTGGCCAAATGAGTGGTGCAACGTCGTTTCCGACAAGTCCCAGTTCTACGTACAACATCACGATCCGTGTTCGGGAGCTTTGAAGAGTCCGAGCGTTGCCACATTGAGTTCGTCATCGTCATTTGGGTCTGCAGCCTGTATGTTGATACTGGATGATAGTGTTCTGTGCGCAATGGCATCCTGTATTCAGAGCTTCCATACACGTAAACTCCCGTTGTGATGCTGTACGGAGAACTGCAACTTTTCTCAAAATACCAACCCAGGTCAAGAGTTTTCGCTAGCCACATTGCTGTTGGCGTGTCAAGCGAAGCCAGTACAGTCGTAACACTCCATGGTGGTCGAGACGTATTTACACTGTCTGTGTGTGTACATGTCTCGGCAGCAAATAATTCCATTTTCTGACTCCTCGTACATGAAGTGTCTGTACTATCCAGCACGACCGACGAGCTGTACGTCTGTTCTGTCGAGCACTAGTAAGGTAGAACATGGCGTTGACTACAGCCCTTCAGAACCTCTCGATTTTATGTTCCTCTGTTTCTGACCAGTTTGAGAAGCAATATCGTGAAACGATGGACTGCTGTCTCGATATGCCACGATACTCCCAAAGACAAATTCCAGCACATGTTGGTAGACATTTCTGTTTCCTATAAGAGGCAAGACACCATTGTCTGAAAACACCATTCAAATGTTATTTCAGAATGAGAAACCCACTGCATAATCTTTGCCTACAGGATGTCTCATACTTTTTGGGTCAAACTGAATCAGATGAGAGTGGGTTCACAACTGATTATTCTGACATAGGGACCAATGGTCTGAGGTGCATATTTACTGTGTTACGAACGTACACAGCATCATCACGTAATAACTACTGTGTCTCCCTGCTTAGAGGCACAAAACGCGTGGTTGTTTTCAGCTGGTTACTAAATGCACACAACTAGGAGGCCGAGTTGGAAGGAGCTGAAGGAGTCCAGGTTGCAATAATATGTGGTACGGCACACTGTTAGAGAGAAGGATTATTATTCAAGAAACACGTAGTACAATGAAAAGTACTTATGTTCAGCAGTTTGTAGGACTGCAGCTACGGCTGTAAATAATACAACATATTCTCAGCCTAATGGGCCCTCCTCAAAGAAACAATACAAACAGAACTGGCTGAGGGCCGATTATGAAAGTGCGTCTGCCTACGTTGAAATCTAGCTAAGAAGTGAACCAGGCACACTCCAGTTCCGTCGAGCTGCGCAACCCGCTAGAGTGCGCTGTGATCGGCAGACGACGGGCTGCCAACCTTGTATTGGCGCGGTGTTGTAGCAGTATCTGTGGCAATGATACTACAGTAACAACGTAGCCCATACAAATTGTTCGAAGTGAGGACACCAGTCTCAGTGCTGCATGGAAACGGCGCATGAAATTCTGCCACACTCTCTCAGAGAATACTGGTGTCTGTTGTACCAGGGGACAGGCAATCTGAACTCTAGCAAGCAGCTCTTAA
Source organism: Schistocerca americana (assembly GCF_021461395.2). Taxonomy (NCBI): domain Eukaryota; kingdom Metazoa; phylum Arthropoda; class Insecta; order Orthoptera; family Acrididae; genus Schistocerca; species Schistocerca americana. The sequence continues at coordinate 98,552,226 of NC_060124.1, read as the reverse complement.
TCGGTTTTTATTGGTTATGATACACCAGCGTCTCGACATAACCCCAGAGAGAAAGGTCCAGGGGTGTGAAATCCGGCGATCACATTAGCCATGCGTCAGGACTTCCCATTTCACATGCCACGATGAAGGTAGATATGGTTCATATGGTCGCGGACATTAATATCGAAGTGTACTGATGCACTGTCTTGTCGAACACAATTTCACGGGAAAAAAAGGGATACAGTCTCCAAGAACTGTGGCACTACGTGTAGCAGAAACACCAAGTAACGTGGGACAGTCAAACGGGGAGACAGCAACTAAGTTCCTATTAGATGATCTTGTAAAATGTTCACTCATATATGCAATCGTTGTTGGTGACCATCGACGCGGATGGCGTGGGGATTGTCCCCACTTCAGACAGGGCTGCTGTGGCTCTTGAAAACACCATCGCGGGTGAATGAGACCTCAAACGTGGACAATGCAAATTGTTGGAAGTTCGACACTGCAGAACTGCTGTGGATAACCCAGGGCTAAAAATCTGTTGGTCCAAGAGGTTGCACAAGGTATATTGATAGGGGTGTCCCAGAGCTTGCACAAGGTATATTGATAGGGGTGTAATACCTTTTCCACCAGTACACCCCATACTGTAAGCTTCGAAGAGTGCATTTCACCGACAAGTTGACAAGTGCTTATTGTTGGGTGGTCGGGCACACGATCCAGCACCATCTCCTCAAAGTCTGTTGTTCGGACATGTCTTTGGCGGGGAAACTTGGCATGGTTTCTTTGGCATGAACGACCCCATCTCTCGTCAGTTAATACCCACAGGCATAATCTTCCTGCAGTTAGAATGATGCTTGTTAGGAAAGCGTTCTCTGTAGATTCGTGTTGCTATGCTTGCATTACATCCTGCTGCATCCTAAGTTAAATGAGTATCTGCCAACTCTCGTGACGAGTAACATTACATCTTTGACTGTGCTTCATGCACTGTATATAATAACACACCTCACCATGGATACATCACAATCTCCATGATGCAATGGACAGCAGACACCAGAACGATATTTTCACTCTGCAGCGGAGTGTGCGCTGATATGAAACTTCCTGGCAGATTAAAACTGTGTGCCCGACCGAGACTCGAACTCGGGACCTTTGCCTTTCGTGGGCAAGTGCTCTACCAACTGAGCTACCCAAGCGCGACTCACGCCCCGTCCTCACAGCTTCACTTCTGCCAGTACCTCATCTCCTACCTTCCAAACTTTACAGAAGCTCTCCAACGAACCTTGCAGAGCTAGCACCCCAGAATGAAAGGATATTGCGGAGACATGGCTTAGCCACAACCTTGGGAATGTTTCCAGAATGAGATTTTCACTCTGCAGCAGTGTGCGCTGATATGAAACTTCCTGGCAGATTAAAACTGTGTTCCGGACCGACACTCGAACTCGGGACCTTTTCCCGGGAAAGGCAAAGGTCCCGAGTTCGAGTCTCGGTCCGGCACACAGTTTTAATCTGCCAGGAAGTTTCAACAGACACCAGGGTTAGTGGTGTGTATGTGGCGCGGGTTAAAGCGCCATTGCGATGTATGCAGTCGTAACTTGGCACACTTGCTACGAGCTAAGTTGTGACAGTATGTCCGTTTGGTCGTCGGGGGTATACGCTACTTCTGATCAGCTGTCCGTTGCAGTGTTAAAGAGACACCCAGGACCTCTGCGAGAGGGCGGCATAAATCCATGCGCCGTTGCAGTACAAGCATTGAGACTTGTGATCGTCGCATTGAAGAACTACTCAGCGTCATAGTCGTTATGTGGTGTACTCTGCGTAGGTCCATAACACAATAAATATGGATTCCCGAACATTGGTTCCCGATCTGAGTATAAACTATTGTGAGCCCACTATCACCTGCTTCAATTCGACGCAAAAGGGTTGAGTCATCCTGTATGTGTAGCATGTATGTGGCGTTACTGCTACAGTCCTTGCGGTGGTGCTGAAATGATAATACATCGAATAATCTAGTACTCTTCATGTCGATGATATTTGTCACATATCGACTTCGTGGCCTCGGAAGTTTCATGGCCGGGAATGTAAACATTCCAGAGAAGTGACGTACAGGTATCGGTGTTCTCGGTATTCTATCGCACACTCTTTTTGTGGCAGAATTCCAGGAACCAACTGGAGATGGTCCCCGCCCCTTCCTGTGGCAGCGAGCAGCCCTCCTCGGCTCCAACACACTGTTTGCGTACATCCCGACGGCCGCAGTGCTGGATCTCATCGCAAGCCCACGGACCGGTGGCCAGGGGCCAGCGCAAATGTTTGCCAGTCCGTGTTATTTCGGGCGCCGCCTACGGGTTTCCGGCCTCCGCTTGTTTTTGTTGAGAAAACGTCTGGAAATTCCGGTTGCACTCCCGAAACCCCTCTCTAGAGGCTTCGGATAAAGTGTAGGAGCCTGTTTGTAACCGATAGCTATAGGAACTAAAGAGTTTGTTATTCCGTCCTTAGCCCATACACGCAACAGTGAGACATGTACAGTGGCTTGCTTTCACATTTCCTCTGGTATATAGCTAGATATCTGTATTCTTCATATTCTGGGTTACTCATATCATTGACTAATGAGAAATGCTCCTATCGGAATGCTTATATGTTACTATATACATAAAAGAATCTCACTGAAGATTGGGTAGCAGCTTCACCATTCTACCTTCCTCAGCACCTTTACAAATTTTCCCAAGAATATTGCCATTCGAACATAATCGCTCTTATTTTTTAGCGTGAATCTCACCTCAAACTCCCACAAGGTCCTCTATCTGTAACTCCCTCACACCCAATAGTCTATCACTAGTCCATTGCTTAAAGTCGTTCATTCTCATGCACTCGCAGTTGCCCAACTCATTGTCATTATCTCTTTGTGTCTCACTATCGTTGTGTCCTGTGTCATAGTCACAGTCCTCTTCGTTCTGTTCTTCTACGATAGTTTCCACCCACTGTATCCCTCTTGCTCTCTCTTGCCACTAATAGCTCATTCCTCCCTTCCTACTGCTCCTAATCTTCTCATTGTCACTATTTGCTTTCCTCGTTGTCATTACCATGTACTCTGTCTCTCATTATCTCTGGCTCTGAGCACTATGCGGCTTTACTTCTGAGGTCATCAGTCGCCTAGAACTTAGAACTACTTAAACCTAACTAACCTAAGGACATCACACACATCCATGCCCGAGGCAGAATTCGAACCTGCGACCGTAGCGGTCGCGCGGTTCCAGACTGAAGCGCCTAGAACCGCTCGGCCACTACGGCCGGCTAGTTTTCCCAAGCAGGAAGCAGTATACTATATTTATACTTCGACCCTGTACTTCAGTTTATTATGAAAATGCTCCCTGGCGCAAGGGCTATCCATAACTCTTCAGCCTACTTTGTTAACAGCAATAAAACCATAGCTATGCACACTGGACACCCCGTCCTTACGTGTGGCGTTTTGCAATGTATTAGATAAGCGTGCTGTCGGAAGCACATCGATAACTATCTTCAAGATTTCAGAAACAGAATGAGTTAACGCCAAATACAGAAAAATTACACATATGTCTGAATAGATCATCTCTGCAAAATTCGATTCGTAATACGTGCCGTGGTGTAAAGTAGATGCATAGCGCACCCATGGAAGGGCCAGGGGTGTCTGCAAATGTAGACGAATTATCTGCCCCATTTCACTCATCGAATTCTTAGTCGCCTACGGAAAGGCAAGCGACGAACAATGTTCTAAAGCGTACTGCAGTCGCTGCGTCTTCCTCTGTAACAGCAGCAGCGGCATTAGCGACTTCCGTGAATTCCAGGATAGCATCGACATTTGCTGCGTCATGAACGGTACCCATGCTGAGCCTCTGTAATTTCTATTAAAACTTGTATGTATGTTCTATCCGCCGATAAGTGTTATGGTCTATAAGTCTGGTAGTTTTCACGCAGTCACCTTCTGAGTCCTTCGAGGTTGTTACGAACCATCAACGAAAAGGGTCAGACCATTCCCAGCATGACAATTTTCAGGGTTCCGTGCCTCAATCCGTAAAAAGGGGATCTTTATAGAATCGCTTTGCCGTCCGGCTGTCCGTTTCTCTGTCTGCCCGACTGATAAGACCTCCCTTCCTCAGGCATGGTTTGATGTACCAAGTTCAAATTTATGTCGCATATTAAAGTTATGGTCCCTCGGAGTTGTAACAGTTTTAAGCTACTAAGTCACTTCAGATAAAAGATACGGCACTTTGTGTCACACATTTTGATACTCGAAGACCCGTAGAATTCTATAAGGTGCTTCCCGTTGACCTATAATTATGAATTTTGGCAAGCACAAAGTTTCACTATAAAATAAAGGAAAAACTAAAAATTGCTATTTTGTAATTAAAACCACGAAAATATACTTTGTCATTTTTTATCTATCTGTCTGTTTCTCTGTCGGTTTGGTAAGACCCTTTTTCTCCGGAACACTTTGCTGAATAAAGTTAAATACACTCCTGGAAATGGAAAAAAGAACACATTGACACTGGTGTGTCAGACCCACCATACTTGCTCCGGAAACTGCGAGAGGGCTGTACAAGCAATGATCACACGCACGGCACAGCGCACACACCAGGAACCGCGGTGTTGGCCGTCGAATGGCGCTAGCTGCGCAGCATTTGTGCACCGCCGCCGTCAGTGTCAGCCAGTTTGCCGTGGCATACGGAGCTCCATCGCAGTCTTTAACACTGGTAGCATGCCGCGACAGCGTGGACGTGAACCGTATGTGCAGTTGACGGACTTTGAGCGAGGGCGTATAGTGGGCATGCGGGAGGCCGGGTGGACGTACCGCCGAATTGCTCAACACGTGGGGCGTGAGGTCTCCACAGTACATCGATGTTGTCGCCAGTGGTCGGCGGAAGGTGCACGTGCCCGTCGACCTGGGACCGGACCGCAGCGACGCACGGATGCACGCCAAGACCGTAGGATCCTACGCAGTGCCGTAGGGGACCGCACCGCCACTTCCCAGCAAATTAGGGACACTGTTGCTCCTGGGGTGTCGGCGAGGACCATTCGCAACCGTCTCCATGAAGCTGGGCTACGGTCCCGCACACCGTTTGGCCGTCTTCCGCTCACGCCCCAACATCGTGCAGCCCGCCTCCAGTGGTGTCGCGACAGGCGTGAATGGAGGGACGAATGGAGACGTGTCGTCTTCAGCGATGAGAGTCGCTTCTGCCTTGGTGCCAATGATGGTCGTATGCGTGTTTGGCGCCGTGCAGGTGAGCGCCACAATCAGGACTGCATACGACCGAGGCACACAGGGCCAACACCCGGCATCATGGTGTGGGGAGCGATCTCCTACACTGGCCGTACACCACTGGTGATCGTCGAGGGGACACTGAATAGTGCACGGTACATCCAAACCGTCATCGAACCCATCGTTCTACCATTCCTAGACCGGCAAGGGAACTTGCTGTTCCAACAGGACAATGCACGTCCGCATGTATCCCGTGCCACCCAACGTGCTCTAGAAGGTGTAAGTCAACTACCCTGGCCAGCAAGATCTCCGGATCTGTCCCCCATTGAGCATGTTTGGGACTGGATGAAGCGTCGTCTCACGCGGTCTGCACGTCCAGCACGAACGCTGGTCCAACTGAGGCGCCAGGTGGAAATGGCATGGCAAGCCGTTCCACAGGACTACATCCAGCATCTCTACGATCGTCTCCATGGGAGAATAGCAGCCTGCTTTGCTGCGAAAGGTGGATATACACTGTACTAGTGCCGACATTGTGCATGCTCTGTTGCCTGTGTCTATGTGCCTGTGGTTCTGTCAGTGTGATCATGTGATGTATCTGACCCCAGGAATGTGTCAATAAACTTTCCCCTTCCTGGGACAATGAATTCACGGTGTTCTTATTTCAATTTCCAGGAGTGTATATCTTACGTACTATGATCTATGGATCCTTGGCGGTGTAACAATTGTAAGATTCTAAGTCAATTTAACCAAATTGATGTCACTTATTTTGATAGTCGAAAGATCACTCATGAAAACCTATAAGATGCTTCCAGTTGACCTAGAAAACAAAATCGAAACTTATTAAATTGTAATTATATGAAATAAAAATAGCTCCTGTCTATTAAGCACATACTGTATAACAGACTCACATTAGCGCACGCGAATATAAAATGAAGGGCCCATGGGGAAAATGGATTAAGTGAAAAAAATTAAATTTAAGGTTATTGCAGTTCCAGAAAGCTGTCAACAAGCTGCTTTTATCAGTTTTTGTTTCACGGAAACAAGGGGGATATTTTCAAAGTTAAAGCGGTTTAAAAATACAGCATCCATGGAAAAAAGGAGGTAAGTCAATGTGAAACTAGGAAAAAGAGCGTTAGTCAGTTGGCAGCACTGATCGCAGCTCTTATTTGCGTTCCATTGTCTATGATTATCAGGTGTTGAGTATTTGCTGTATAAAGGCGCATTTGCATGCCGTGCGTGAGTTTCCTCGGAAATGCGAAATCTTAATTAAATTATTAATCTCTGACAAATAAATAAAGCCTATGGCACAGATCTGCCACGCTATGCCGCTGATAAAACAAAATACAATTACGACACTCTTATGTTTCATTAAAAAGAGGTAGGTCATGCACAATATCTGATGCGGGAAGCACGTATGTTTTATTAATTTTATTTATTATTTATTTATTTTATAGCTGTTGGAGAGGTTAAGTTAGTGTTTCGTGTGTTGTGTGAATTGTTTAGCTTGTTTTACGTTTCAACTGAACTGTGAAAGTGAACATGGCAATCGAAGATGAGGAAAGTATATTGTCAACCAATGAATCATATTTCTTCGTGTATGATGAAACAGTAGCCTACATCAGGTCTAACGATGTCTCTTCCTTTTGTTTTATTTCGTGACAATAATTCTTGATCCCTCTGTTAGAAAATTAGATGTATTTTCAGACCCTTGCGGGGGCAGAACAAGAATTGGACTGCTGCATTACATCTTTCATCACGTCAAGAAACCTGAGCACGTGAAAATGACATTTTCAGTCCGTGGCAACTAGTACCTCGAATGTGAGCGTAACATGGCCAGTATCAACAAAAAATGAAAATGGGTTGAAATGCCCAAAGACTGGATAGAGGAAATAGAGAGTGCAAGACCAAAACTCTCACCTTGACATGTTCTCGAAGTAGACAGGCAGTTTATAAGAGACTGGTCTACTCACCTCGATCAGTTATATTTAAAGAAATGTCCATTTTCCTCTAGATCAGTAAGAGAATTAGTGGCTGCAAAGGAGCATCATCGATTCTTGGATTACAGAAGTACATTCCACGGCCATTGGGATCGCCGTGTTATCAACAGGCCACTTACGGTTCCAACAGAACAACCTCAGCCTCAAGGAGAGTTCTTTTTACCTCACTATCCATATAAGGGTGAGTGTTTTTTCTTTCATCCTTATCTTTATCATAATTTTTATTGCATTATTTACTTGAAACAGTTTTTATTTTAAATCTTGTAAACAACTACACCTACATCTACTTATAAAAAACCTACAAGAAGGTGTTTTTTTGTAGGTGTACAACCTATTACTTGTGACAAGTGTGCAGACCTGCAATAGTTAAGGTTGTTTTGCGGAGAAGAGGCTAGGCAGTTTTTTCCCAGCTGCCAAAACTGGAAAAAGGATAAAAGCCTAACAAGAAATTGTGTCATTAAGTTGACACTGTTTTTCCAAAACCAATAATTGCAAGTGCTAAGAAGGAGACCCAGAGCCGAAATGAATAAAGAATGAATGAATATAGTTTACAAAGAAATTGTTTGGGTTCAAATGATTCAAATGGCTCTGAGCACTATGGGACTTAACATATGAGGTCATCAGTCCCATAGAACTTAGAACTACTTAAACCTAACTAATCTAAGGACATCTCACAGCCGGCCGTGGTGGCCGTTCGGTTCTAGGCGCTTCAGTCCGGAACCGTGGGACTGCTACGATCGCAGGTTCGAATCCTGCCTCGGGCATGGATGTGTGTGATGTCCTTAGGTTAGTTAGGTTTAAGTAGTTCTAAGTTCTAGGGGACTGATGACCTAAGATGTTAAGTCCCATAGTGCTTACAGCCATTTGAACCATTTTTTGACATCACACACATCCATGCCCGAGGCAGGATTCGAACCTACGACCGTTGCTGTCACGCGGTTCTTGACTGAAGCGCCTAGAACCGCTCGGCCACAACGGCCGTCAATTGTTTGGGACTACAAAGTTTAGTTCTTTACATAAAGAATTAATTCTAGTCTACAATTTTCTATCTTATGACTTTTATGGTTTTTCCGTAACTAATACATTTTTGCATATTTATTTGTTACAATTTTAACGACATCGTACATAATACTTTAGTTAACTCAAATTGTTCTAGGTTTAAGAAAGTTAACGAAATTGCTAGATTTATGACATTTCCCCTTTTTCAATCTCTTACTCTCATTTTCCCAACAAAAAATTGAAGTAATTCGACATAATATTTTCTTTAGGTTCTCACAGTACCTTTACGCAAAATCTTTATAGAGGTATCTAACGACTATCAGTAAGGCTACACTAAACATAAATTACAAGAGGATTGGCTAAAAATTGCATTTTGTAGGGAAGGTTTGGTATTAAACACTTCTTTCCTGAAAAGTTAAGCAGAACTACTCCCTTTTCCCTGTAGACTCTTCAAATGTAAGCTGTAGTCATGTTTTAGTAAGTAAATAATAATAGTTGTCTTAAATCTAATCTCTCTGTCTCTACAAATATAAAATGAAATTCCCTGCTCCCTTCCTTTTAGTGTCTGGAATAATCTGAGAAACTACTGTAGATTTTGAAACATTCTTGGAATTCCTGGACCAGCATCTTGTAACATCGATAGCGATAATTGGCAAGAATCGTTGAGGTTTTCGATTCCCAGGATGGATGAAATATACATAATCATAATTAAGTTTTTACGAAACCCTCAGTGCGTGAGTTCTACTCGCTCTTGGTCAATTTAAATTTTCTGATTTGCCAATCGCACCCGACGCATATTGTAATACTGATTTGTGGGGCATAACATCTTTGTTAATCTGTTTCTCTATGGTAAATGGGACTCAGTCTAAGAACATAGCTTCTTTCCTACTTTCTATTTATTTTGGCAACTCATTTACCACAATAATCGCCGTTTTACAACGTATCTCTCCTGTGAATGCACTTTCTACAGACGGCATAGTGCGCCTAGGCGACCGGAACGTTCACGGAAAGAAGGCACTATAACGGAAGAATTACGTGTCCCACAGCCAGGAAAGCTACGACTTTTATGTTCTGAAAAAGGTAGCTCAGAAGTGGGGTCAGTAACCGTTCTCAAAATTTTTCGAAAGGAGACCGTAAATTGATACTTGCAGAAACGAGGCTCTGACATAGACGTAATTTCTTGTAATTCTCAGGACAGTGCCATTAAAGGACCTTTTTATCGCAATCCTTCCTTTATTTTTATATCAGTTTTCTGACTGGCTTGATGCAGCCCACCACGAATTCCTCTCCTGAGCCACTATTTTCATCTCAAGAGTAGTTGGCTCCCAGTTGACTTCCGGAAGGCGTTCGATACAGTTCCGCACTGTCGCCTGACAAACAAAGTAAGAGCCTAATGAATATGAAACCAGCTGTGTGGCTGGACTGAAGAGTTTTTAGCAAACAGAACACAGCATGTTGTTCTAAATGGAGAGACGTCTACAGACGTTAAAGTAACTTCTGGCGTGCCACAGTGGAGTGTTATGAGACCATTTCTTTTCACAATATATATAAATGACCTAGTAGATAGCGTCGAAAGTTCCAAGCGGCTTTTCGCGGAAGATGCTGTAGTATACAGAAAAGTTGCAGCATTAGAAAATTGTAGCGGAATGCAGGAAGATCTGCAACGGATAGGCACTTGGTGCAAGAGTGGCAACTGACCCTTAACACAGACAAATGTAATGTATTGCGAATACTTAGAAAGAAGGACCCTTTATTGTATGATTATATGATAGCGCAACAAACACTGGTAGCACTTACTTCTGTAAAATATCTGGGAGTATGTGTACGGAACGATTTGAAGTGGAATGATTATATAAAATTAATTGTTGGTAAGGCGGGTGCCAGGTTGAAATTCATTGGGAGAGTTCTTAGAAAATGTAGTCCATCAACAAAGGAGGTGGCTTACAAAACACTCGTTCGACCTATACTTGAGTATTGCTCATCAGTGTGGGATCCGTACCAGATCGGGTTGACAGAGGAGATAGAGAGCAGCGCGTTTCGTCACAGGGATATTTGGTAAGCGTGATAGCGTTACGGAGATGTTTAGCAAACTCAAGTGGCAGATTCTGTAAGAGAGGCGCTCTGCATCGCGGTGTAGCTTGCTGTCCAGCTTTCGAGAGGGTGCGTTTCTTGATGAGGTGTCGAATATGTTCGTTCCCCCTACTTATGCCTCCAGAGGAGATCACGAATGTAAAATTAGAGAGATTCGAGCGCTCACGGAGGCTTTCCGGCAATTGTTCTTGCCGCGAACCATACGCGACTGCAACAGGAAGGGAGGTAATGACAGTGGCACGTATAGTGCTCTCCGCCACATACCGTTGGGTGGCTTGCGGAATATAAATGTAGATGTAGATGTAGCACTTGCACGCTGCGTTCTCGATTATTTGCTGGATGTATTCCAATCTCCGCTTCCTCTACAGCTTTTACCCTCTACAGCTCCCCTCTATTGCCTTGGAAGTTATTCCCTAATGTTTTAACACATGTCCTATCAACCTGTTCCTCCTTCTTGTCAGTGTTTTCCATAATGTTCCTTTCATCCTCAATTCTGCGGAGAACATCCTCATTCATTTCCTTATGTGTCCATAAAATTTTCAACATTCTTCTGTTTCTCCGTATCTCAAATTATTTTATTGTCTGCTGTTCTGGTTTTCGTATGGTCCACGTTTCACTACCATGTAATATGTGCTCGAAACGTACGTTCTCAGAAATTTCTTCCCCGAATTAAATGTTTCTCACAAGTAGACTTCTCTTGGGCATGAATGCCCTTTTTGTCTGTGTTAGTTTGCTTTCTATGTCCTCATTGCTCCGTCCATCACAGGTTATTTTTGTGCCATGGTAGCAGCATTCCTTAACTTCATCTGTGATCAACAATCCTGATGTTATGTTTCTCTTGGTTCTCATTTCTGTTTCTTCACAGTAGTTTCGCCTTTCTTCGATTAACTCTAAACCCATATTCTGCACTCATTAGACTGTTCATTCCGTTTAACACGAACTGTAATTCACCTTCACTTTCATTGAGCATAACGTCATCAGTGAATTTTTCATTGATATCCTTTCACCCTGAATTTTAATCCCACTCTTGAAACTTTCTTTTATTTCCGGCATTACTTCTTCGTCGAATAGATTGAACAATAGGTTTGAAATACTAAGCCCTATATTACATCCTTCTTAATCCGACTACTTCCTTCCTGGTCTTTGAGTCTTATTTTTCCCTCTTGGTTCTTGTTAATATTGTATATACCAAGTCTTTAACTTCTCCTACTTGTCTCAGAATTTCAAACAAGTTGCACCACTTTCCCCGTCGAAAAGTTTTTCTAGATGGACAAAGCCATGAGATTGTCTTTCTTTTTCTTCGATTAGCAGCCGCAACATCAGAAATGCCTTTCTGGTACCTTTACCTTTCTTAAAGGCAAACTGATGGTAATTTAACAGATCCTCGTTTTTTTTCTAATTCTTGTGGAAGTGAGAGAATTTAACAACATGAAAATTACGCTGTTGGTTGCTGCTAAGTGAACGTTTTACTCATAGGTAGGCGATGTTTTTCCAAAGAGATTCTGAGCGGAGCAAGCACAGGAGACATATATTGTATTTTCAGTATTATAGCAGTCAACACACTCGTGGTAGACATATTTCTGAGAGAACTCAAGACATTTGGCTTGTTTTTCTATTGAGCGTGATAAATATTCAGTGTTCGTTCAAAACGCATAAAAGTAGTGTAAATGGTAATGGTAATCTAATCAGTTCGAGAGTAGGTCCAAAACCACCTACTTTAACATTTTTGGTAAGGATTTCATATCGAGGCATTTTAAGCAACTGACAGCTGACTCAATTGAACGATGTTGATAGTGTATGCTTGGTGTTTTCGAAACTAACATAAAGTATGCTGATAGTTTACAATTAAATGTCTCGACTTACCTGGCGTTCTTACGTATTTTAAAGCTAAATCTGCAAGAACAAAACTGTGACGCAGAGTGTGTCCTGACTTGATAGCAACATGTGAACCTGGCCATTCCAGACTATTTGATGTGCTTAAAAAACGACAAGTATATTTTGAGTGTTTCTATTCGTCCTACAGTATATTGGTAGTACAGTAAATTGTGGTACCATGTGTCCCAGACTCAAGGTTGATACATTTGTTGCGGAGTCCATTTTACCACCCCGCATGCAGTGTAAAATGTAAACGGCACCAGTACTTGTTCACTCAGTCAGCATGTGGTCTAAACCAGGAAGTAGCTCCGTAGAGTGTGAAACATCGTGGATTATTCAAACCGAGAAGAAGGCGACATGATTTTCGCGTGGGGTCGAGAAAAATCATGAAGTAGCATACTTGCGTCCGATCCAATTATCGACGTAAATACCAACCACTTCTGAGGCCTGTTGTAATGGTCATTTCGACAGTCAAAGTTGACAGATGGGAGCTTGGTTCAGTCCGTCAAGATGAAGTACCTGCTCTGCCACCCAGACATTGTGGTACCGGTCGGCGAGCGTTGAATCAGGAGCCTGTCGAAGGTGAGGCTGACCGCTGGAAGAAGGATTACAGCAAAATAACATCGAGTTGGAGTGCCCTCCTTCAGAAGGCGCAGCCAGGCGTCGACCCACGCTATCTTGGTACTTAGTGTAGCAGATGGCGCCACGCCGAAAGCTCCTACGCACAGTTAAGACGTTGCATCAGGTTTGTTAAGGATTGGAAGAGTATTAATGTGAACAACAGGTGACAGAGCATAATGAAACTGGGAAAAAGATAAATGGGATGAACATTGAGGAAAGCAACGAGACAGTAGTTGCGATAGTATTAGAGTGAATTTGATGACTATAAGCCTGAAATAGACGTATCTGAGAAAGATGATGAAAGTGAAAGTGTATTGTGTGAAAGGGAAGTGAGTATCGCAAGTAATACATATTTCGTAGTTGGTGTAGAAGATGGAAATGAGGACCTAGGGAAAGAGGCAGGTTGATGGAAATGTTAGAGAACGCAGCTAGGACACTGAGGTGAATCTCTGTACGGTAAAAACAAGTGGCATAAGAGAGGGGGATGAAAATCTGAATAAGGGTATTGTATTGTATGGAATTGGGGACCTAGAAACGACGGAGTGGCTTCGTCCCCGCAATAGCTCTCAGTGGTTTACAACCCCACAACAGGCTACAGCAGTCCACTCACCCCACATCGAACCCAGGGTTACTGTGCGATTCGGCCCCAGTGGACCCCACCGGGAACGTCTCACACCAGACGAGTGTAGCCCCAATGTTTGCGTGGTAGAGTAATTGTGATGTACGCATACGTGGAGATAGTGTTTACACAGAAGTCGAGACATAGTGTAACTGAGGCGGAATAAGGTGAACCAGCCCGCATTAACCGACGCAGATGGAAAACCACCTTCAAAACCATCCACAGACTGGCCGGCACACTGGACCTTGACACTAATCCGCCGGGCGGATTCGTGCCAGGGCCAGCACGCCTTCCCGCCCGGAAAGCGGTGCGTTAGACCGCACGGCTAACTGGGCGGACGGAATAAGGGTACCCAGAAAACTATTCACGATGATCCGTTATAGGAAAAATACAACAAGAATAATTTGAGTGTGAGTGGTATAACAGTAAAAGAGGTTAAAGGAGAACGATCATTGTAGCTGTCGTTGACAAAACTAACAAGGAGAAGCATGGATACGTGATGATTCGAAAATATACATGGAGGACAGGATTTTTATAATATAATGAGGAGAAAGGTTGTAAAAGTAAGTTATAAGAGAATAAAGAAGGTATATGACTAGAGTTGGGTTGCAGATGGTTGTTCGGATGATTCGGGGGTGGGGACCAAACAGCGAGGTCATCGGTCCCATCGCATTAGGGAATGGATGTCGGCCGTGCCCTTCCAAAGGCACCATCCCGGCATTGGTCTGAAGCGTTTTAGGGAAATCACGGAAAACCTAAATCCGGATGGCCGGAGGCGGGTTTAAACCGTCGTCCTCCCGAATGCGAGTCCAGTGTGCTACCACTGCGCCACCTCGCTCGGTTGCAGATGAATATGATAAATGTAGCTATAGTGAATCGTGGAAGTGAATTATGAAGTAATAAATCATTTGAAAATTCTAGTAACATTGAGGCGGAACCATTGATTACATGAGGAAACATGATTCGACGAGGAGCAACAGTATCGACTGAGGAATTAAAGTGGAAAAAAACATGGTGGGGTCTAAGATAGGCTAGGCTCTGAAAAATATTGTTGATCTCAAAGTGTTCAGGGCCAGGTAACACGAGAAACGTTACATATATTAAGCAAATGAAAAAAGTGGGACCCATGACTCGAGTAAAACAAATGTCAGCAGAGAGATGTAATTAATGGTGGTTAGACCCAGTGAGTTATCAAAAAGCAACAGTTGAGCACGAGTGAAATGTAAATATTTGAAGGTGGTGGTAGTAATTATTTCTGCAGAAATGTAGTGCATTTTGCAGAGATAGAAAGCATTTGTTTTAATGAAAGTACTTCAAGTACATCGAGGTGTTTCAAGCAACAGAGGTCACTGCAAATGTATTTCTCGTTAAAAGTAGTATTATCGTATAACAGTAACACAAAAAATTATAAGTAATATATATATATATATATATATATATATATATATATATATATATATATATATATATATATCATATATTTATCTGATTTAGCGGTAGATTAGCGAAAAGTATCAATTTTGAATTGTGCACAGAGGGGCAGGTTTTACAAAATAAATAGTATTATGAGAAGTGGATTGTGAAAATAGGATAAACGCTACCAATGTAAAACGGAGAGCCCGAGAACTTCGAAGGAGTGCATGATGAAAGGAACTAATCCCAAGTAACCTGCGAAATTGGGGCACAAAAAGAACTGTACAATTGGATTTTGATTAATTAGTAATTCTTTCTTCTTAATTATTTTCTATAATTACATGCGACATTTTGATAATTAGTTAGGTGTAATATTTTACCACATTTTCACAAAAAATCATTTAAATTTAGGGTGTATGTAAAGGTATTGCTCTAGGAAGCCTTTATAAATAATTTTCTCTTTATTATCATATTTACTAGAAACTGTTATTATATTAAAACAATATAGTTACATGATCACAAATGTTTCGATGTTTTTGTATATATTTTTGTTGTAAGAGAGTCTGTTCTCGACTATAGAAACTGAACAGTAGAGTGGTAGTGCGGTTACGAGGAGAACGTCGTGTGGCGCGATTGGTATGTTGGTTTACCTGTAGAATGTCATGGATAAAACATTTAAATGGCTATGTGCACCGTATCGATGTAACTGCAGATAGACGTCACGAATATTGAGCAAATACTGCTTTGGTTTTATGCGTAGATGAACGAAGCCAGTTTTCGCGTATGCAACAACAGTGAGTCATTTGTGAGAAATAGAACATACATTTTGGGGACCGTGCTTTCATGTGAATAGACCACGACTTGCGGCGTATCAAGAACTGAACTGGAACTGTTTCGCGGCTGCCAAGCGGTAGGCCATTTTAACCATTGGAAAAATGCTCATATCATACCACATAGAAGCGAATATAGTCCTACTTCAAACACTGATTGAAATATGGATACCGGCTGCCTCATTCTACCTTACTTAACATCTTTTAGAATTTTCCCAAAAATTTTGCTTGGGGATATATTCGCGCTCTTTATGACATGCACCTCACCTCTCACTACCACCGTTACCCCTAACTGTACGTCGCTGACACCCATTAGTTCGTTGCTGTAACTCGCTCATACACATTCACTCTCACTTTCCCCTTCTCGCCCATACATTCTGCCCAACTCTCTGTCATTATCTCTTTGTGTCTCTCTAACTGTCATTGTCTCCTGTCTCACATGTATAATCGCCTTTGGTCCAACTACTATAGTCTCCTCTAACTTCCACTATCTCCATTTGCTCTCTCTTGTTCCTACTATCTCATTCATTACTTCTCACTGCTGCTGTTTCCTCTCATTGACACAGTCTCTCTCTTCCTCGTTGTCGTTGTCCTAGACTCTGTCTATCAACCTCACTGGCTGTCATCAACTTTCAGTTTCTCCTTCTTTTTATTCCTCTCCCACTGGCACTGTCTCCTTCAAGTCCCTAGCACTGTTCTGTTACTGTCAACTATGTTCCACTGCCCCTGTGCCTGTCTCTCGCACACTGCCACCGTCTTCTTGACTCTCTCTATACCACAACCACTATCTACTACCGTCCAGTTCTCATTACTTTTCCGTCTTTTTCCCATTGCCACTCTCTCCCTCTCTCTCAGTGTAAAAAAGTACTAATATGTTGTCATGGCAAAATTTTTGGGAATATTCTTAAAGGCTCCGTGGAAAGTAGAGTGAGTCAATTCGTGCCCCACTTTTCACTCAGTGTTTTTAAACAAGAGTATATTCGCATTTTGTGCTCTGGTAGGAACATTTTTCCTCTGAGTCCCTTATTTTCCTTGCTCCAGCGGAATAGATCACTCATATGAAAATAACTTTATGGAGTAGTAAAATCTTGATAGTTTACTTACGTGAAACTGAAATAATGCAAGACTAATTTAATTTTTCAGGCCGTATTTGACGCGAAAAAATTGTATATGCTTCAGCAAAATACACGGGATTTCCAGTACAGCTCTGATGACAACTGAGACATTTTACAGCATATTTCTCCGTCGTAGATCACTTTAAAAACTGCATTTTTGCGTCGGACCTTACGTACGTACTTTATGTATACAAGTAGGGTGCCTTTCAAACCTCTGTATCTTGGAAACGGATAAAGATATAAAGAAGTCTCGAGTTTATTCGAGATAGGGATCTTAGTAAAGAAATTCAACCACTAGCTCTGCAAAGCCGTCTTGTGGCTCGGTTTTCTAAGGGACTGCCCATGTTCTAATAATGCCTTCATAAGCCGTTAGTTCCCACTGTAGACCACATCAAATCCAAAAAGGACGAAACGATTTGCTCCATCTGCGTAAGCAGAAGGAAGTGTGTAATACACGTACGTTGACTCTACACAGTAGGACAGTGATAGTAAGACGATCATTCTGTTGGGTATAAATGTGATCCGTAGCACAACGTGTATCCAGAATATTTGATCATACCTTTCTGATACCTACATAGCCCAAGATATGAGCACCGGAAGAATCCCGTTTTGCGTGCGGCGTTTTGGAACGTGTTAGATTGCATATGTTGTCACATCCATATCGATAGGGGATTGTAACCCCTAAATATGTCAATGGTGCTTATCTAGATTGCGGATACCGATTAAATGCAATCTTAGGACATAAAGCTGATGAAGACGGCTGCGACAGTACAGGAGTTTATCATTACCTTCAACAGGTGTGCAACAGATTTAGAGACATTGTTTTCAATACAGAATCGTCACCACAGTATGTCGAAACCGTGCAACGAAGTGTCGTGCAACCAAAGAGGATTTTTTTTATTTATTGTAATTTTTTTAAGACAGTTGCGGAAAAGCAGGGTCTAAACTTCAAATTAACGTAATGCCTGTTTCCTCTTTCAAATGAAATGTTCCTTCTTTAGTCGTGATACTGTAATCTGCCCATCTGCGACTACTCTGACTTTTGTAGAGCACCAGCATATAAATGTAGTGGTTGCTCCACAACCTTTGATATTATTTTCCTACCATTTAATAAAACAACGTGACTCCTACTGCCATTGATTCAGTACTGATGCGTGGGATTTAGGTGGAGTGGTGTTCGGGTTTGGTGTTGTGAAGACGTGGGCCCAATTTCAATAACAATTTATTTAACAAGCAGAATGACATATGGAACATAAGTCACTCTAGGAGAACGATTAGCCCTGTGTAGCTCGATTAAATCTCATTGTGGCTCTAATAATAACACAAAATATTGTATTTAAAAATATCCAATATAGAATAAATAAGCTGACCCTAAGATGGGCAACCAAATACAGCATAACAGGTAACAGTGTATGCCTCTCGACCCTCAGTAGTCGTGACACTCATAAGTCCTTAGATCAGAAAGTATTCAACCCATTTAGGACAGAGAATAAGTAATACAGCCACTAACTGCTCCTTGCTCCATAACTACCAATTACTCATAGTGTCTGAGACATCGATCGCTAACAACACTAACGAACTACGTATGCGTAGTAATCCAGTTAAATGTTTGATACATCAGTCAAGGAAGACGGCGTAACAGATTTCAGTACACTTAATTGAATCGCTGTTCCGATAACAACAAATTCATAGCACAATTCAAAATCATTGTTTACAGAACAGCATCACTGTTGTGACAGAAATAATTTCAATTCTTATTTAATCAACGCAGTTGCTCACTCAGCGTATACTGACGTCAGAGGCTTGCTTATTAACACGAGATTCCCTACCGCATGCCCTACGTGCAATCCACAAACAAACCCTTGAAGAACACTAACAGTTGGCACAACCTATGTCTCGGACAACTTTACTTCTGTGAACATAAATGATTCGGCATTACGTACTTATAAGCTTTGGATGCATATGAAAGTTTAGGAGTGTAAATAACCGCACCAGCAATGTAATTGTAGAATTAATTACGGTTCAATAATAGCCAATAGCCAAGGTATCGGTATACTCATGGATATCCCATTAATATTAAAAGTTTTCTATTTCATATACGTGCTGCACGTACAGTGCCGAAATACATAAATATTATTAGTGTCTTGTCTTAGGACGATAAGCAAGTTTCAATGGATTCCACCTTCCAACGATTTGAACATAGACATCGGGATCTGCTACCACGTACATGAGAACGACTACTAGACCAAATATCACCGATGTATTCGAGAAATTGTATAAAGCCTGATATTCTTAAGGTGCTTCTCATAGGAGTGGGAATGTCAACCATGTGATAGAGTTAGTACACCGTTAGCTACAGCTACATATATTTCTATTAGTGGATATCGAGCAATGGTACACCGAATGTAAAAAACTACGATCATTTCTAAACATTGGACTTGTATGTATGTATTTGGTAAGAATCAATCTTTTATAATATCTCGTTTTATTACTTATATTGTCACACGTGTTTTACATTTTCATTGTAACAAACTGAATCTGTTGTTACCCAGTACCGTCGCAATACATGAAAATTCCCCGATATTGTTTTGACGTCCGTTATGATTCATAATGTTGCATATGTGTTAAGTTCCTTAAACTGTCGTTTGTTATGAAGACATGTAGCATAATACGTTTTAAAAAAATGCCATTCTTTCATCATATGTACTGTCAGAAATTTTACATTCATTTCGGTTTAATAATTGTATAATCTGTTGTCATTACAATTACCGTCACAAAGACAGGAAAATGGTAAATAGTTCCAAATCAACTGTCAGAAATTTTACATTCATTTCGATTTAATAATTGTATAATCTGTTGTCATTACAATTACCGTCACAAAGACAGGAAAATGGTCAATAGTTCCAAATCAATTGTGGGTCATAGAGTTGGTTGTTGGCGGTGTTCCTCATAGTATCGTTCTTTGTGTACGCTTGTATTAATAGCAAAAATTAAAATTTTTGGAACGATGTTTGTTTATTATATAAAATTGATTAGCTTGGTTCATACAATATCAGCAGATTCCCATCACTCTAGTTATTATCCTCAAAGTCCTCTTGGTTGAACTATAAGATGAGCTGTATTGACGCGAGTTATTTTATTTTAATTACATTTAGATTTTATTTCATTAATTGTTATTACAACAAGTAGATTTTATGTTAGTTGTATTACGTGCTAATGTCATCTAGCCTCATGAAACGTGCCAAAAGCTATTGGCAGTCAGTCCCTATTCCGCAACAGTACCGGCAGAACATGTGTATACTATGTAAGTGCCAAAAGTTGTGTTTCTAGAAAGCTATAATGGGCATCAGTTGCCATATTATTCACATGTACATGTTACAGTAACTCACATATGAGTATCTCTGTTACGAAATACTGTAAATACTGATAGTGTCAGTTACTAAGTTGTGGCAACATAACGCCTTTGGTAAAACGATAGTTTTCACACTTCGTGTGGATAGTGCCTTTGGCAAATATTGTTTTACTTTCATTGCGTATTCTGTGTATTAATATATACATTCAGTTTTATGATCGTTGTTCAATTACACTGGCACCGAACGGTGAAAAGCTAATCATGTCATGTATGGATGTTACAATTTCAAGACAGATTTTAACAACGTGTGAAGCAGCAGTGGGAGCAACATCAGTTATGCATGTCTTGTTGTATGTATTCTGTAATCATTTCATGTGTGCGAGCAATTATGAAAGCTGTTCTATGTTACTAACATTAGAAAAAATCTGTTTTATATCTTAGATCTGAAACTGGCTAGATTCTTAGACCAAATTATTAATCACTCCAGATAAAGAAGATTTTATGTGCAATCTTTACTTCATGGGTTCTCGATCCTAAACAGTTTACAACAGATCGCGCACGTACCGATTGCCAATGTCAACATACTTTAAATGTCCGTATGACAGCGAATACAGCTGGTAGCCCTTAAGGCAGCTTCATACAATTGTAGATAACACGGTGCCTCAAGTTGAACCCAATGCCATAAGAATACCAGCATTAACTCCTATCTCACCCCAGTTGTCCTCCGTGTAAACTACCCGAGCCGTTCCTCGTCGTCACTGCAACGTGTTATGTAACCGGAGATGACACCATCCGTTCCCCCAGCCTGCTATCCGTGTGCCAGCCCGTTCGTGTCCCCCAAGGAACTGACGCTGTCACCAACGTCGTCTCCTTCGACCACCCGCACCAAAGACAAACAAGTGTGGCCCGCGCGCCGTCCAATGCCCTGGCGCCAGCCAACAACTTGTCAGCCATAACACGGAGCGGCCTCCGACGCTGACTCAAGTTGAAGTCACTGCTTCCTCTCGAACAGCAGAGAACTGCCCTCCTGTCTCCAATGCCTGCAGGCCCAGCCCCTTCGATCAGACAACTTCGGACGGCGCATCAGTACCTGAACCCTGGCGACAACAAGTGTATAGAGATCACAAAAGGGTGGGCCGCACGAGTGTTTCGAGCTTCCCCTCCCTCTGGGTACCCACTACAACCTCGCTCCAAGCAACACGTATCGCGCGATACAGAGGGAGGGGAATTTTATTTTATATGCCGAAAACAAATGTATTACGTAGATGATGCAAAGCCACAACCGCCTCTGTAGTTAGTTTCTCAGTAAAACTTTCAGTTTTTCCATAAAAAATTAAAACCAATGTTTTTGGATTCACGTACGTTCTCTGCTATGCAGTTTTCTCATCCGCTAAGAAAATATAATTTTTTTCTCATTTTGTAGCCACACGCTGCAGTTTGATAGTGACCGTATTTTTTTCACCGTGGCCAGTAGCTATTGCGATACTTCAAAATACGATAACTAGCTTATTTTGAAGTGTTTACAGTGGAAAATGCAGTCACAGACCAGTTTACGTTTGGTGTGTTTACGGAGATAAGTTGCTGCGTACAGTATGTAGCTGACATATCGAAATTGTTTTTAACGGTGAACGGAGAGTGCTACCTCTCTATTCTCGACAAAATACAGGAGATACACTCCTGGAAATTGAAATAAGAACACCGTGAATTCATTGTCCCAGGAAGGGGAAACTTTATTGACACATTCCTGGGGTCAGATACATCACATGATCACACTGACAGAACCACAGGCACATAGACACAGGCAACAGAGCATGCACAACGTCGGCACTAGTACAGTGTATATCCACCTTTCGCAGCAATGCAGGCTGCTATTCTCCCATGGAGACGATCGTAGAGATGCTGGATGGAGTCCTGTGGAACGGCTAGCCATGCCATTTCCACCTGGCGCCTCAGTTGAACCAGCGTTCGTGCTGGACGTGCAGACCGCGTGAGACGACGCTTCATCCAGTCCCAAACATGCTCAATAGGGGACAGATCCGGAGATCTTGCTGGCCAGGGTAGTTGACTTCTTCTAGAGCACGTTGGGTGGCACGGGATACATGCGGACGTGCATTGTCCTGTTGGAACAGCAAGTTCCCTTGCCGGTCTAGGAATGGTAGAACGATGGGTTCGATGACGGTTTGGATGTACCGTGCACTATTTCAGTGTCCCCTCGACGATCACCAGTGGTGTACGGCCAGTGTAGGAGATCGCTCCCCACACCATGATGCCGGGTGTTGGCCCTGTGTGCCTCGGTCGTATGCAGTCCTGATTGTGGCGCTCACCTGCACGGCGCCAAACACGCATACGACCATCATTGGCACCAAGGCAGAAGCGACTCTCATCGCTGAAGACGACACGTCTCCATTCGTCCCTCCATTCACGCCTGTCGCGACACCACTGGAGGCGGGCTGCACGATGTTGGGGCGTGAGCGGAAGACGGCCTAACGGTGTGCGGGACCGTAGCCCAGCTTCATGGAGACGGTTGCGAATGGTCCTCGCCGATACCCCAGGAGCAACAGTGTCCCTAATTTGCTGGGAAGTGGCGGTGCGGTCCCCAACGGCACTGTGTAGGATCCTACGGTCTTGGCGTGCATCCGTGCGTCGCTGCGGTCCGGTCCCAGGTCGACGGGCACGTGCACCTTCCGCCGACCACTGGCGACAACATCGATGTACTGTGGAGACCTCACGCCCCACGTGTTGAGCAATTCGGCGGTACGTCCACCCGGCCTCCCGCATGCCCACTATACGCCCTCGCTCAAAGTCCGTCAACTGCACATACGGTTCACGTCCACGCTGTCGCGGCATGCTACCAGTGTTAAAGACTGAGATGGAGCTCCGTATGCCACGGCAAACTGGCTGACACTGACGGCAGCGGTGCACAAATGCTGCGCAGCTAGCGCCATTCGACGGCCAACACCGCGGTTCCTGGTGTGTCCGCTGTGCCGTGCGTGTGATCATTGCTTGTACAGCCCTCTCGCAGGGTCCGGAGCAAGTATGGTGGGTCTGACACACCGGTGTCAATGTGTTCTTTTTTCCATTTCCAGGAGTGTACATACGAGGTTGGCAGCAATGCGCCACGCGAGCGGCTACTGCCTGCAGCTATGCTGACTGCGGAGCTGTCTCGTGTTCCTGTTTTGCGTATGCTGTCGATATAGAACGAAGCTGGGAATGAAAGAAAAACGTAATGAAATGAAAAGACACTGGGAGTCATCTGTATATGATGCCGACTGAATGAGTTTTCAGTCTGTGCTACCTGGTTTCAGGAAGCAATGGTACCTACACTGAAAAGTGAAAAGTCAAAGAAATTGAAACACCTTTCAAGTACCGTGCAGGGCTCTCGCGAGCAGCAGAAATGCCGCAGCACGACGTGGCATGGACTCGACTAATGTCTGAAGTAGTGCTGGAGGGAACTGACACCATGAATTCTGCAGGGCTGTCGATAAATCCGTAAGAGTACGAGGGATTGGAGATCTCTTCTGAACAGCACGTTGCAAGGCATCCCAGTAAAATTCATGTCTCGGGAGTTTGGTGGGCAGCGGAAGTGTTTAAACTCAGAAGAGTGTTCCTGCAGCGACTCTGTAGCAATTCTAGACGTGTGGACCGAGCGAGGAGGTGCAGTGGTTAGCACACTGGACTCGCATTCGGGAGGAGGACGGTTCAATCCCGTCTCCGGCCATCCTGATTTAGGTTTTCCGTGATTTCCCTAAATCGTTTCAGGGATGGTTCCTTTGAAAGGGCACGGCCGATTTCCTTCCCAATCCTACCCTAACCCGAGCTTGCGCTCCGTCTCTAATGACCTCGTTGTCGACGGGACGTTAAACACTAACTACCACCACCACCACCACCTAGACGCGTGGGATGTCGCATTGTCCTAATGGAATTTTCCAAGTCCGTCGGAATGCACAATGGACATGAATGGGTGCATGTAATCAGGCAGGACGCTTACATACGTCTCTCCTGTCAGAGTCGTATCTAGACCTATCAGTCCCATGTCCGTCCACCTGCACACGCCCCACACCATTACAAGGTCCCATGGCTGACATGCAGGGTCCATGGATTTATGAGTTTGTCTGCATACCATGCACGTCCATCCACACGATACAATTTGAAACGAGACTCGTCCGACTAGGCAACACGTTTCCAGTCATCAACAGTCGATTGTCGATACTGACGGGCCTAGGCGTGGCGTAAAGCTTTGTATCACGCAGTCATCAAGGGTAAACGAGTGGGCTCGTAAGGCCCATATCGATGATGTTTCGTTGAATGGTTCACACGCTGACACTTCTTGATGGCCCAGCACTGAAATATGCAATAATTTACGTTAGGGTTGTAGTTCTGCCACGTTGAACGATTCTTCTCAGTCGTCGTTGGTTCCCCTCTTGCAGGATTTTTTTTTCCGGCCGCAGCGATGTCGGAGATCGGATGTTTTACCGGATTCCTGATATTCACGGTACACTCATGAAATGGTCGTACGTGAAAATGACCTCTTCATCGCTACCTTGGAGATGCTGTGTTCCATCGCTCGTGCGCCGACTGTAACTTGAATTTTAATAAGCTGTCATTGTAGCAGCAGGAACCAATCTAGCAAGTGCGCCAGGCATTTGTGGTCTTATATAGGCGCTGTCGACCGCAGCGCCGCGTTCTGCCTGTTTACGATCACTCTGTTTGAATACTGCCTATACCAGTTTCTTTGGTGATCATTATACATTAGTGTACTCACAAAGTTACGATTCAGTATACATAACTTTGTTCGCAAAGTTACCTATATTATTTTATTCACGATGTTATGCGTAGTACTGAATTTACTCGCTCATTTATGTATAGTCTGTTCACTTTACAATTACTGTTTTAGGTATGCGCTCTGTGAATTGATAACATGTTCTACTATCGGTGTTTCAAATGATGCATGACCGATATAGCTGCGCTCAGTCGAAATGTAAAACGGTTGCAGAACAGTACCTGGTATAAGTGAAGCAAATAGGACAAACACACACTCTGTTGACACACGGCTACAGAAAAACAATGGAAATTAACAAGAGGAAACTTGCTCTGCGGTCGAACAATGTAGCTGTGCATGTAACAGACAAAAGTGCTTTCGCCTTTAATATATTCTACAGGAAAGCGCAGGAAATGAAAAAAAATATAACTCTGTTACTGTCGAATAACTGAAGCGAATGCGAAATACAATTGCTGTCAATATATTCTCCTAGATATAAGCGTTAGAAATTAAAATGAAATTGTTGTTTTACGATGTAGTAACTAGAGTAGTATTACAGGTCACTGTCTTAGGTTCCTTGGTACCTCCATCGCTTTCTCTTTCTGTTCTAAGTGTGCACACCTTGCTACAACGTCCTCCCTGTCAGCCACAAATATTCTACTTTTACATTTCTTAAACGTAGCAGGTCTTCCGGTTTTTCTTCCGAAAGACCTCGGTCGGCCGCTGTGGCCGAGCGGTTAGAGGCGCTTCAGTTAGGAACTGTGCTGCTGCGACGGTCGCAGCTTCGAATCCTGCCTGGAGCGTGGATGTGTGTGATGACATTAGGTTAGTTAGGTTTAAGTAGTTCTAAGTTCTAGGGAAGTGATGAACTCAGATGTTAAGGCCCATAGTGCTCAGAGCCATTTTTTGACAGACCTGAAGTACTTTATTTATCAATACTTTTCCTTCTGAGAGTGCTCTTCGATAACGTACATTTGCATCATATAGACAGACGCGAAGAATACGCATTAGTAGTAAAGCACTGTGACTGTAACGTGACGGTACAATGCCGACGCAAGCGCGTCAGTCGTGTGCTGTCGAATATTGGCAGACGCCTTTGGTATGGCCTGTACATAATAAATTTTAGTTCCGCGTTCTGCCGTCGGCAATTGTAAAATGAACAAGTTACGAGGGCAGTTCAATAAGTAATGCAACACATTTTTTTTCTCGGCCAATTTTAGTTGAAAAAACCGGAAATTTCTTGTGGAATATTTTCAAACATTCCCGCTTCGTCTCGTATAGTTTCATTGACTTCCGACAGGTGGCAGCGCTGCACGGAGCTGTTAAAATGGCGTCTGTAACGGATGTGCGTTGGAAACAACGGGCAGTGATCGAGTTTCTTTTGGCCGAAAACCAGGGCATCTCAGATATTCATAGGCGCTTGCAGAATGTCTACGGTGATCTGGCAGTGGACAAAAGCACGGTGAGTCGTTGGGCAAAGCGTGTGTCATCATCGCCGCAAGGTCAAGCAAGACTGTCTGATCTCCCGCGTGCGGGCCGGCCGTGCACAGCTGTGACTCCTGCAATGGCAGAGCGTGCGAACACACTCGTTCGAGATGATCGACGGATCACCATCAAACAACTCAGTGCTCAACTTGACATCTCTGTTGGTAGTGCTGTCACAATTGTTCACCAGTTGGGATATTCAAAGGTTTGTTCCTGCTGGGTCCCTCGTTGTCTAACCGAACACCATAAAGAGCAAAGGAGAACCATCTGTGCGGAATTGCTTGCTCGTCATGTGGCTGAGGGTGACAATTTCTTGTCAAAGATTGTTACAGGCGATGAAACATGGGTTCATCACTTCGAACCTGAAACAAAACGTCAATCAATGGAGTGGCGCCACACCCACTCCCCTACCAAGAAAAAGTTTAAAGCCATACCCTCAGCCGGTAGAGTCATGGTTACAGTCTTCTGGGACGCTGAAGGGGTTATTCTGCTCGATGTCCTTCCCCATGGTCAAACGATCAACTCTGAAGTGTATTGTGCTACTCTTCAGAAATTGAAGAAACGACTTCAGCGTGTTCGTAGGCACAAAAATCTGAACGAACTTCTCCTTCTTCATGACAACGCAAGACCTCACACAAGTCTTCGCACCCGAGAGGGGCTCACAAAACTTCAGTGGACTGTTCTTCCTCATGCACCCTACAGCCCCGATCTCGCACCGTCGGATTTCCATATGTTTGGCCCAATGAAGGACGCAATCCGTGGGAGGCACTACGCGGATGATGAAGAAGTTATTGATGCAGTACGACCTTGGCTCCGACATCGACCAGTGGAATGGTACCGCGCAGGCATACAGGCCCTCATTTCAAGGTGGCGTAAGGCCGTAGCATTGAATGGAGATTACGTTGAAAAATAGTGTTGTGTAGCTAAAAGATTGGGGAATAACCTGGTGTATTTCAATGCTGAATAAAACAACCCCTGTTTCAGAAAAAAAATGTGTTGCATTACTTATTGAACTGCCCTCGTACGTAATAAATGTTAAAACAAACAGATCTAAAGCAGACCCGATTGAAAGGTGAGATGAGACAGGAAGTAGACATGCAAACACAGAAAAAACAGCAGCGCGACTGGTGCGCTGTAGGTTACCCGCGCTGTTGGGGGCTCCGGACGCACGCCCGCCGCGCGGGATTAGCCGAGCGGTCTTAGACGCTGCAGTCATGGACTGTACGGAGGTTCGAGTCCTCCCTCGGGCATGGGTGTGTGTGTTTGTCCTTAGGACAATTTAGGTTAAGTAGTGTGTAAGCTTAGGGACTGATGACCTTAGCAGGTAATTCCCATAAGATTTCACACACATTTGAACATTTGACGCTCGCCCCTCAGGTACTAGCCCACGGGGAAGGTCTCTTTACTTCTGTACTCTGTTCCGGCGAAGCGCCACAGCACTGACGGCCTCTTCAATCGCTGCGCCGATGCTCGTCTCCAAAAAGCTGTTATCAGTCGTTCTTAGCACTGAAGACTGATGCCCACGATCCTTGCTGTATCCTTCCTGCATGACGGCTACGCTCATTACGTTCACATGTCCTGCAGCAGCCGCGCTCTGGCGGCACCAGCACCACACCACATAGTCCAGAACGTGATCGCCGGGGAAAGTAGCTGCGCCTTTCGACATAGCACAGTGCATTTTCCATGTTTCACGGATTCTGCTTCGTTTTGCAGTAAATGTACTGCACAAAAGAATTAAATGATCATTTTTTCGAAATCCCCTAATTCCCTCCCACGGCGATGAATATGTTTGAAATATGGCTAAAAGGTACCTACAACATTCCCGTGTGACGTTGCAAAAGCTTGGCGCCCTGCGACGTCACCTGTGGTTTCGACGACGCTGCAGACAGCAATGTGTCGATACATATGAAAAAAATGTAATTGCTCAGAAATTCGTGCAACGTGTAAGGTGGATACATGATGTAATGTTGCCACCAAATTTCACCACAGTTCTGCCCAGTGTCACCAAGGAGGTGTCACACGATGGGAAGGACTCACCGTCCCTCTTACACATACCTCACATTATCTTAGAAGGGTCAGAACCGCGACAAGTGTTGAAATCACGTGGTTTCCTTATGAGTGACTAAGGAAAGAATTACAGGCACACCGCCACTCAGAATGGCCATAATAAGATCTTAAGGCGTGGATGAAGTCACATTTCCCCACATTTCGCAGTCGGAAACAACAGTTCAAAGTGGAATGGGTGTGGCGGTACGCAACATAAGGTGATAGAAATGATATTGAATAACTTCGCAAACATAACAAAACTGACGTCATAGCGAAATAAATATTGTCACAGACAAATTACAAAGAACGTAATCAGTTAATATGATCTGCGAATGTAATTGTAATCTCTGCTCGTTTTGCAGAAGGATCGCTCTCTCTCCCCTTTTGTTTCTTCGTACTGTAAGAAGTCATTTTGGGACAAGGCACGAAAACGTGTAAGTTGCATGTAATATTTAGCCTTAATATAATCGAACATTACTTAAAGTTTCGCTAATGTTTCTCTGTAACAGCTCCTATATTCATGAAGTGTGCTCCCTGCCGTCGTTGGATAAGCAGCTGCAGCAGCAAGTCGTATACTCCTAGCTCACTCATTTGTTACATAGTTTAATTCTTAATTTCTTTGCGTGTTTTTGGTACTTGCATTGTCTAATTCATAAATTTCTGGCGTATTATAGTATTTGAGAGTTGTAGCATCGCGTTTTAGTACCTGAATAGTGTAAATTCGCGTAGTCGTTTGTCTTCTGTTTTTGTCTTGAACGGCCAGTGTCTGTTGGTCACAGTCAGTGTGCTCCCTGCCGCCGCTGGATAAGCAGCTGCAGCAGCAAGTCGTATACTCCTAGCTCACTCATTTGTTACATAGTTTAATTCTTAATTTCTTTGCGTGTTTTTGGTACTTGCACTGTTTAATTCATAAATTTCGGGCGTGTTATAGTATCTGAGAGTTGTAGCATCGCGTTTTAGTACCTGAATAGTGTAAAATCGCGTAGTCTCCTTCCGCCGCCGAGCAGTGTGTCAGCAGTGCGCAAGTAGCAGCATTACTGCATTTACTAGGCAATCTTGTATTTTAATAACCGTTTATATTTTGTGTAGATTTGTGTGCGCTCTCTGTAGATTAGTTCAGACGTTCTTTGCACAACAGTTTTTAGCATGGGTAGGGACTGCAACTGCTGTGTTCGGATGCAGGCTGAGTTGGCATCCCTTCGCTCCCAGCTTCAGGCAGTGTTGGCTTCGGTCACGCAGCTTGAGACTGTTGCCAATGGGCATCACTGTGGGGTTCCGGATGGGGGTTTGTCGGGGACGGCCAGCTCGTCCCACGCATCCCCCGATCGGACTGCGACTGTGGTAGCCCGGGATACTGCCCGCATTGAGGGTGATCCCTCACCTGTGGTAGAGTGGGAGGACGTCTCAAGGTGTGGCAGGGGGCGAAAGACATTCCGGAGGGCTGAACGGAAGGCCTCTCCAGTTTGTCTGACGAACCGGTTTCAGACTCTGTCTCAGGCTGATACTGATCTTCGGCCTGACATGGCTGCCTGTCCTGTTCCAGAGGTTGCCCCTCAGTCTGCAAGATCCGGGCGGTCGCAGAGGGTGGGCTTACTGGTAGCTGGGAGCTCCAACGTCAGGCGCGTAATGGGGCCCCTTACGGATATGGCAGCAAGAGAGGGGAAGAAAACCAATGTGCACTCCGTGTGCAT
This sequence comes from Schistocerca americana, assembly GCF_021461395.2. Taxonomy (NCBI): domain Eukaryota; kingdom Metazoa; phylum Arthropoda; class Insecta; order Orthoptera; family Acrididae; genus Schistocerca; species Schistocerca americana. The sequence goes on along the minus strand of NC_060124.1, from coordinate 98,522,124 downwards.
ACCGGGGGGAGTCATTCCAGATGTGGAAAGGGTCCTTCCAGGTGCCATGAAGGGTACAGGGTGCATCCATCTGCAAGTGGTCGCTCATGTCGGCACCAATGATGTGTGTCGCTATGGATCCGAGGAAATCCTCTCTGGCTTCCGGCGGCTATCTGATTTGGTGAAGACTGCCAGTCTCGCTAGCGGGATGAAAGCAGAGCTCACCATCTGCAGCATCGTCGACAGGACTGACTGCGGACTTTTGATACAGAGCCGAGTGGATGATCTGAATCAGAGACTGAGACGGTTCCACGACCGTGTGGGCTGCAGATTCCTCGACTTGCACCATAGGGTGGTGGGGTTTCGGGTTCCGCTGGATAGGTCAGGAGTCCACTACACGCAACAAGCGGCTACACGGGTGGCAGGGGTTGTGTGGCGTGGGCTGGGCGGTTTTTTAGGTTAGATGGCCTTGGGCAAGTACAGAAAGGGCAACAGCCTCAACGGGTGAAGGGCAAAGTCAGGACATGCGGGGACCAAACAGCAATCGGTATTGTAATTGTAAACTGTCGAAGCTGCGTTGGTAAAGTACCGGAACTTCAAGAGCTGATAGAAAGCACCGAAGCCCAAATCGTTATAGGTACAGAAAGCTGGTTGAAGCCAGAGATAAATTCTGCCAAATTTTCACAAAGGTACAGACGGTGTTTAGAAAGGATAGATTGCATGCAACCGGTGGTGGAGTGTTCGTCGCTGTTAGTAGTAGTTTATCCTGTAGTGAAATAGAAGTGGATAGTTCCTGTGAATTATTATGGGTGGAGGTTACACTCAACAACCGAGCTAGGTTAATAATTGGCTCCTTTTACCGACCTCCCGACTCAGCAGCATTAGTGGCAGAACAACTGAGAGAAAATTTCGAATACATTTCACATAAATTTTCTCAGCATGTTATAGTCTTAGGTGGAGATTTCAATTTACCAGATATAGACTGGGACACTCAGATGTTTAGGACGGGTGGTAGTGACAGGGCATCGAGTGACTTTATACTGAGTGCACTGTCCGAAAATTACCTCGAGCAATTAAACAGAGAACCGACTCGTGGAGATAACATCTTGGACCTACTGATAACAAACAGACCCGAACTTTTCGACTCTGTATGTACAGAACAGGGAATCAGTGATCATAAGGCCGTTGCAGCATCCCTGAATATGGAAGTTAGTAGGAATATAGGAAAAGGGAGGAATGTTTATCTGTTTAGCAAGAGTAATAGAAGGCAGATTTCAGACTACCTAACAGATCAAAACGAAAATTTCTGTTCCGACACTGACAATGTTGAGTGTTTATGGAAAAAGTTCAAGGCAATCGTAAAATGCGTTTTAGACAGGTACGTGCCGAGTAAAACTGTGAGGGACGGGAAAAACCCACCGTGGTACAACAACAAAGTTAGGAAACTACTGCGAAAGCAAAGAGAGCTTCACTCTAAGTTTAAACGCAGCCAAAACCTCTCAGACAAACAGAAGCTAAACGATGTCAAAGTTAGCGTAAGGAGGGCTATGCGTGAGGCGTTCAGTGAATTCGAAAGTAAAATTCTATGTACCGACTTGACAGAAAATCCTAGGAAGTTCTGTTCTTACGTTAAATCAGTAAGTGGCTCGAAACAGCATATCCAGACACTCCGGGATGACGATGGCATTGAAACAGAGGATGACACGCGTAAAGCTGAAATACTAAACACCTTTTTCCAAAGCTGTTTCACAGAGGAAGACCGCACTGCAGTTCCTTCTCTAAATCCTCGCACAAACGAAAAAATGGCTGACATCGAAATAAGTGTCCAAGGAATAGAAAAGCAACTGGAATCACTCAACAGAGGAAAGTCCACTGGACCTGACAGGATACTAATTCGATTCTACACAGAGTACGCGAAAGAACTTGCCCCCCTTCTAACAGCCGTGTACCGCAAGTCTCTAGAGGAATGGAAGGTTCCAAATGATTGGAAAAGAGCACAGGTAGCCCCAGTCTTCAAGAAGGGTCGTCGAGCAGATGAGCAAAACTATAGATAGACCTATATCTCTGACGTCGATCTGTTGTAGAATTTTAGCACATGTTTTTTGCTCGAGTATCATGTCGTTTTTGGAAACCCAGAATCTACTATGTAGGAATCAACATGGATTCCGGAAACATCGATCGTGTGAGACCCAACTCGCTTTATTTGTTCATGAGACCCAGAAAATATTAGATACAGGCTCCCAGGTAGATGCTATTTTTCTTGACTTCCGGAAGGCGTTCGATACAGTTCCGCACTGTCGCCTGATAAACAAAGTAAGAGCCTACGGAATATCAGACCAGCTGTGTGGCTGGATTGAAGAGTTTTTAGCAAACAGAACACAGCATGTTGTTATCAATGGAGAGACGACTACAGACGTTAAAGTAACCTCTGGCGTGCCACAGGGGAGTCTTATGGGACTATTGCTTTTCACAATATATATAAATGACCTAGTAGATAGTGTCGGAAGTCCCATGCGGCTTTTCGCGGATGATGCTGTAGTATACAGAGAAGTTCCAGCATTAGAAAATTGTAGCGCAATGCAGGAAGATCTGCAGCGGATAGGCACTTGGTGCAGGGAGTGGCAACTGACCCTTAACATAGACAAATGTAATGTATACTTGAAAAAAGAGACAGCATTGGTCGTATATTTTTTACTATTGCAAAATCGATTTTGTGTCACTGAGTAACCCTCTTCAGTGCTATATTGTATAACTTAAATTGGGATGCACTGTTGTCACTAAACTTACGGCAATCACATAGTCTATGTGATTGCCGTAGGTTTAGTGACAACAGTGCATCCCAATTTAAGTTATACAATATAGCACTGAAGATGGTCACTCAGTGACAGAAAATCGATTTTGCAATAGTAAAAAATATACGACCAATGCTGTCTCTTTTTTCAAGTATACCTGTTACCTGGTCGTAGTGCACAAGACAACATGGAGTCGCCAATTAACAAATGTAATGTATTGCGAATACATAGAAAGAAGGATCCTTTATTGTATGATTATATGATAGCGGAACAAACACTGGTAGCAGTTACTTCTGTAAAATATCTGGGATTATGCGTGCGGAACGATTTGAAGTGGAACGATCATATAAAATTGATTGTTGGTAAGGCGGGTACCAGGTTGAGATTCATTGGGGGAGTCCTTAGAAAAAGTAGTCCATCAACAAAGGAGGTGGCTTACAAAACACTCGTTCGACCTATACTTGAGTATTGCTCATCAGTGTGGGATCCGTACCAGATCGGGTTGACGGAAGAGATAAAGAAGATCCAAAGAAGAGCGGCGCGCTTCGTCACAGGGTTATTTGGTAACCGTGATAGCGTTACGGAGATGTTTAACAAACTCAAGTGGCAGACTCTGCAAGAGAGGCGCTCTGCATCGCGGTGTAGCTTGCTCGCCAGGTTTCGAGAGGGTGCGTTCCTGGATGAGGTATCGAATATATTGCTTCCCCCTACTTATACCTCCCGAGGAGATCACGAATGTAAAATTAGAGAGATTGGAGCGCGCACGGAGGCTTTCAGACAGTCGTTCTTCCCGCGGACCATACGCGACTGGAAGAGGAAAGGGAAGTAATGACAGTGGCACGTAAAGTGCCCTCCGCCACACACCGTTGGTTGGCTTGCGGAGTATAAATGTAGATGTAGAAGTGATATATTTCAATATTTCATGAAAATTTAGTAGGGGAACATTGGCGCAGAGGTCAGCGCCATTGTTCTAAATTATAACGGCCCAGAGTTGTAATAAATACCGTAACATTTGCTAATTATGACAAATAAAAATAATTGTATATGTAGGAGAATTCTCTTGATACGCGGTTCTTCCTTTGAAACGGTAACGCGGTTCTTCCTTTGAAACGGTAAAAGTAATCAGTTTTTCCAATATTCAGTCATGTTTTAGTAAAGTAACTTCCTTAAATTCTATTTTGATCCACGCCTAACGAAGTTTCGATAATATCTTTAGCATTGCATTTACACGTGAAGTATAATAATTAACAACAATCAATTAAAACAATAAATCAGCCAATAAATGTAACATACCTTTGTGTTGGTTCGTTTTATTTAAATGGACTTGTAGTCCGGGGTGATATGTTACAATACAGCATGATGGTACTGCATGCGTCAGGCAGAAAAATTTTGCCTAACATAGGCGGGTGAAGGTGTGGCGGTTGGACTTGTGGTCCTGTACCACCCTCTGCTTTGTGTTGGTGGTGTCTTCATGCGTCAGGCAGAAAAGTTTTGCCTAACATAGGCGGGTGAAGGTGTAGCGGTGAGACATGTGGTCCCGTAACACCCTCTGCTTTGTGTTGGTGGTGTCTTTTAATATTAAAACATCGTGTCGGGCAAACTAACTGCGAGAAGTACCATAACTGAGTTACTGACGTAAATAATTTCCCAGTTGTGTAGCATCCAGAATAAAACTAACTCCAACTTTTCATTACATCTAAGTACCAATACATAAAAGAATCAGCTCATGAGCAACAGGAAGACATTCTTGACAACCTTTGACAATGCTGATACCTTTGGACTTTTCAACCCATGTCTGAGAAATTTTAAAACTCTAAATGTCAAACCAAAACAACTTCAGTCGTCTAAATTTCCAGTTTTATTTTATTCATACAACCAGTTTCGGCGTTACGATCTTCAAGTCCCATGACTTGCCAGCAAGTGATGACTGAAGGGATTGCTGCATTAAGAAACAATCTATAGATGCCAGTAACTGAATGATGGCCCCTCTTTCGACTGTATAAGAGGTGGTATTGGTCCTACAAGTCAGTTAATGAGCCTGAAGATGGCTAACGTAACGCAGGAACTGGTTGTAGGACTAAAATAAAACTGGAAATTTAGACGGGTGAAGGTGTTCGATTGACATTTACATCGAATAGCCGAGGTACCACAACCATTTTGTACAAAGGCTATTTAGCAATCGTTCAAAACCACTCGACAAATTTGAATGGTATGAGACAGCAAAGGGCGCTTAAACTTCTTCTACCTTCCTATTTGCGTCCCCCTGTATGTGCGTGACTAAAACGGCAAAGAGTCCATCTAAGATCCCCTAATTTGGCAAAGCTTTAGGCAGCACCTGCCCATCTTACTGAAGGTTGTAAAAAGTAGCGTGTACAGAGACGACCAGTTAAGTAGTTTGATTCGCTTACATACATGCAACTGGAATCGCAGCAGTGTGAAGTGGTTGCCTACCTGAAGTCACCCTGGTCTACTCTACAAATTTTCTCTGTAACCTTCATTTTCGAAATTCTCAGTAGAAGCGGGCGAGTGCCATTGAGTGCTTTGCCAAACCAGGGGATTTTAGAGGCACGCTTTCTCGTTCTATTCACCTCTGTGTCAATGCCGCACCCTTCAATGATCGCGTCACAAGAGGACGTGAAGTGGAAAGCATGAAACAGCATAAGCACTCTTTGCTGCTTCGGATAAGGTTCAGTATTCATGTAACTCTTTTGAACTGTACGTAAAGGTTCTATCCTCTGCAAGAGAGCTAAAATTTCAGTCGCACTGCGCTCCAAAGGGATGCGATCAAAAAGTCCGAGGGTATCAGCAGTGGCAGAGGTGGTTAAGAACGTCTTCCGATGCTCATCGCGCTGCCAGCTGTCACCTTCGACCGCTAAATGTTTGGGACTTAGCGCCCAATGAAAAGGGATGGTTTCATTGACGCCTTGAGTCCTTTTCGCGCTGATTCTGAGCTGCGGTGTTTCTGGAGTGTTTTCTTCTGCCACGCATGGAAAAATCGTGTGAATTCAGTTCTGGATGCCGCGGTTCTTACCTCCGTGACGAGATGTCAAATGAAGGAGTGAAAGTTTCGTAGGAGGAGCTTTGATGACCTTCCCAACGTATGACATGTTCACGATGACGTTGAGCAGAACTGAGGTGAAATTTGTTTGGTCGCAGTGTCACATCATTAACCCACCTTACACATTTCGCATGTGTTGAATCTTCGCTCATTAAACACAGGTCGTGGAGCGCCCCTCTTTTCCACCTTTACAGAAGAAAGTTGTGTGGCACCTTTGAGTCAAATCTATAACCTATGCGTCGCAGTGGGAGAGGATTACGGGGTTTCGAAAAAGTGAACCTTTAATTCTGTTGTGCAGTATTAATAAGTTTATGAGGGGAGCAAAATGACAACCAGCCACAACACAGCGTGCCCACGAACCTAACTGTGCTTTGTTCTCATTGGTGGAGAACAGTAGCTTGCATGGTATTCGAAATTGACAGCTTGTAAACACTTGGTTTGGGCCTGATTTGTATACAATATTCTAAGAGTTGCATGGTTTTGACAAGCCAATGTATTTCAAGTAACATAATGCATTTGTAGGAGCACACACACTTATCATTAAACAACATTGTTACTTTATACTTGTGCCAACTATATTTAATGGCAAAGAGAAAACAATACAGGAAGATCCGTTACAGGAAAAATACCATAAGAATAATTTGAGAGTGAGTGTTATAACAGCAAATGTGGTTAAAGGAGAACGATAATGGCTTCGTCATTGTAGCTGTCGTTGACAAAACTAACAGGGAGAAGTACGGAGACGTGATGATTTGAAAATATATATGGAGGACAGGATTTTTATAATATAATGAGGAGAATGATAAAGGGTGTAGAAGTCAGTCATAGGAGAATAAAGAAGACACATGATTTGAATTGTGTTGCAGATGGTTAGCTGGCTGATTCGGTGTTGGGGACCAAAGAGCAAGGTCATCGGTCGCATCGGATTAGGGATTTGACCTCATTTCCTTGATCCCGGTTTTTGCATCTGTGAGTTCAAATGGTTCAAATGGGTCTGAGCACTATGGGACTTAACTTCTGAGGTCATCAGTCCCCTAGAACTTAGAACTACTTAAACCTAACCTAACCTAAGGACATCACACACATCCATGCCCGAGGCAGGATTCGAACCTGCGACAGTAGCGGTCTCGCGGTTCCAGACTGTAGCGCTAGAACCGCACGGCCACTCCGGCCGGCGCATCTTTGAGTGAAGTTGCATGGAGAGTATGTGAGTACATTTTTTATTGATTTTGAGTAATACAACAAACTTATTTTCTTTCTTTCGTCTCTGAATCTTACACTCGAAATTAATCACTGCTAATTAACACACTGAAAGTCATTTGCTGTAACGTAATGAGATTTGGCTACCGCTTATTGACCGGTCATTTGCTATATTTAAATTTTAGTCGGCCATTCCCGTTCAGTTACAGTGCTTTGAGGATGATGAGCAGATAATCCTGCTTGATAGCCCGTGCACCCCCGCATGGCACGGATGCTAATTCAGTGATACTTTTAGCGTATAGTTCTCAATTTCATAAATGAAAAATGTCATTTAAATAACAACTCAGGAACACAGATTGAATACCCTTATTTTTTATTTTATTGAATAAGATTAAGGCTATATAACTGAAATCTATGACAACGGCGGCCGGCCGCTGTGGCCTAGTGGTTCTCGGCGCTTCAGTCCGGAACCGCGCGGCTGCTACGGTCTCAGGTTCGAATCCTGCCGCGGGCATGGATGTGTGTGATGTCCCTAGGTTAGTTAAGTATAAGTAGTTCTTAGTCTAGGGGACTGATGACCTCAGATGTTAAGTCCCATAGTGCTCAGAGCTATTTGAGTCTATGACAATGGCTCCTAAACGCGCGACAGTATTAGTACATGTGTGATAGTGGTGTCCTGATTTCGTGAAAGGCATCCTAATTGAAAGAGAACTAAAAAATGAATATAAAATCACCGCTTGCTGCCATTACATTGTGATCCACCTTATCGTCTCAATATTCTTAAAGTATTAATGTGGTGAATAGGGCTTAAACGGCAAAATCCTTTGGAACATATTTCGCCTAAAACAACTTGTATACAAAAAATGAAAAATTTGTCCTGAAAGTAAAAAAACAAAGCTAGTAAATCAGATACTAAACCTAACATAGAAAAAGAAACCAGATTTCTCTTGCTTCGAACGATAATATCATTGTGTACATAGTGAACACTTACAAACGTTTTGTTATGATCATCTCCTACACTCGCATACTTGTTCTTGTACCACTAAAGACAGAAACAACACTGTATCCACACTGCCCCAATGCAATTTTGTATATCATTTTCATAGTCCGAAATGCACGTGGAACATGTAGTTGTCATATTTGGCGAGTGGTTGAGTCCATTATATGAACTTGTGGAGACTGATTTTCTGCGAGCGTTCACTGCTGCGAATGATCTACATACAGGAATGGACAGTATTTGCTCGTCCTCTGATGTCTGAGTTTCAACAGTTGGTTTAGCGGACAATAAAGAGGGTGTTAGGGCGTCTAATGACTGTGTCTCTGTTAAAAGAGCGTATCCCCAACTACTTGAACTCAGATTCAGTCATTTGAGCACAGAAGGATTTCTCAAGTATGCATTGAAGAGTTCATGAAAGTCATATGTGTTTAGTGCCTTTCCAGGATTCCTCCTGATATGCTAATTGAGTTCAGCTTTACACGAACATTCAAGCTTTTCGTAGACCCTGACAACAGTGGTTGCAGTTGATGCGTCACAGGCGATGGAAGTGTAAGTAAGATGATCACATTTTCGTCAGCCATTTGCTGCGTTTTTGAAGACAAATCAGAACCATGAGAATCAGTCAAGAGTACAATAGGACTAGCAGGTGGAAATGATCTGATGAAATGCTGCATTCACTTCACAAAAAGTTACTGGTCATCTAACATTTTGGAGTAACGTCTTTGTCGAAATCGCAGTGCGCACCAAGTTTTAAACTTGAAATATGCTACACATCCTTAACAATTATTAGAAGTGACACACACTTACCAGCAGTTCTGTCACAGCCATGATGGTTCAACTGGCTCTAAGCACCATGAGACTTAACATCTGTGGTCATCAGTCCCCTAGACTTAGAACTACTTAAACGTAACTAACCTAAGGACATCACACACATCCATGCCCTAGGCAAGATTCGAACCTGCGACCGTAGCAACTACGCTGTTCCGAACTGAAGCGCCTAGATACCGCTCGGCCACAGCGGCCGGCCACAGCCAAGAATTATTATTCCTTTTTCGTCGTAAACTCTTGTGTAGATGTATTTTTTTTCTCAACGCTTGTCACATTTTTGACCCAACTGTTACAAACATCACCCTGTTTCAGTTCCATATCTGATTAGGGGCATTCCTCAAACTCTGATAATCGCCCGCATCTCGTGGTCGTGAGGTAGCGTTCTCGCTTCCCACGCCCGGGTTCCCGGGTTCGATTCCCGGCGGGGTCAGGGATTTTCTCTGCCTCGTGATGGCTGGGTGTTGTGTGCTGTCCTTAGGTTAGTTAGGTTTAAGTAGTTCTAAGTTCTAGGGGACTGATGACCATAGATGTTAAGTCACATAGTGCTCAGAGCCAAACTCTGATAATCAGTGACTTTCTGACGACGCTCATAAATTCCTTGAGTTAATACCGGATTTACACAATCGTAATACTAAAGTAAGTTTTCAGGTGTTCGGAACGTAAGATTGAATCGGCTCTTAAAACCAGAATGCCACATTTTTCCGGCAGTTTTCATTTCAGAACTGAACTTTAATATAGACTTAGAGCTTTGTCACAATTTGTAGACAAGTTTTCTTCTGCGGATACCAGATAGTCCAAATCTGATCACCTGCATTTTAATTGCGTATGATTAAGGCTGTTGTTCAACCTCCGAAGTGAGCGCAAGCGACCTACCAGTGTTACAACTTAGAAGTTTTGAACTTCTTTTAGAGTGGTTCCAGGGATTGTTTAAAACTTTCAAGCTTTGTAAATGTTCCACTCTTCCTGTAAAAGTTTCCTTACAACCAGTTCAAGCATTCTTCCATCGTTTGGCTTCATGAACCGTTTTCCACTTTTTGTGTCTTTCATTACAAATCCCGTTGCTGACAGATGAAGAAAACCTATAGACAAAAGTAGAAATTAGTCTATATTATATCATACTGGTATAGTCTCCAGCAAAAATAAATATAGAGAGGGCTAAACTCAAAAATGTGTGTGAAATCTTATGGGACTTAACTGCTAAGGTCATCAGTCCCTAAGCTTACACACTACTTGACCTAAAATTATCCTAAGGACAAATACACACACACCCATGCCCGAAGGAGGCCTCGGAACCTCCGCCGGGACCAGCCGCACAGTCCATGACTGCAGCGCCTCAGACCGCTCGGCTAATCCCGCGCGGTGGGTAACTCATTATGGCACAATCACAACGTCTACATGACAATATTTTCCGCCATTTCACCATCATGGTAATAAATGAAAATTGTACACTTCTCGATACACTTCACAGAGTGTACTCGTAGACACTGAGGTCACAAATGCAATGGGATACCTGTCCGACCTCCTTTTGCCCGGCGTAATACAGCAACTCGACGTACCATGTAATCAATAAGTCGTTGGAAGACCCCTGCGGAAATATTGAGCCATGCTGCCATTATAACTGTCCATGATTGCGAAAGTGTTGTCGGTGCTGAATTTTGTGGACGAGCTGACCTCTCGATTATGCCCTATAAATGGTCGATGTGATTGATGTGCGGCGATTTGGGTGGCCAAATCACTCGCTCGAATTGTTTAGAATGTTCGTCAAACCCGTCGTGAACAGTTGTGGCCCAGTGACATCCGGCATCGCTGTTTGAGCACATGAAGCCAATAAATGGCTGCAAATGGTCTCCAGGTAACCAAAACTAAGCATTTACAGTCAATTATCGATTCAGTAGGATCAGGGGAACCACTCGATCCTATGTAAACATAGTCAACACCATTAAGGAGCCACTGAAAAGCTTGTACAGTGCCGTGTTGACAACTTGCGTCCATGGTTTCGTGGTGACAGTGCCGCGCTCGAACACCATCGTCAGCTCTTACCGACAGAAACCGGGAGTCGTCTGACAAGTCCGGAGTCTTCCAGTCGTCTACATCTACTACATCTACATCTATACTCCGCGAGCCACCTTACGGTGTGTGGCGGAGGGTACTTATTGTACCACTATCTGATCCCCCCTTCCCTGTTCCATTCACGAATTGTGCGTGGGAAGAACGACTGCTTGTAAGTCTCCGTATTTGCTCTAATTTCTCGGATCTTTTCGTTGTGATCATTACGCGAGATATATGTGGGCGGTAGTAATATGTTGCCCATCTCTTCCCGGAATGTGCTCTCTCGTAATTTCTACTACGGTTCAACAGATCTGGTCACGAGTCCAGGAGAGGTGCTGCAGGCGGGCTGTTAGCAAAGACACTCGCGTCGGTCGTCTGCTGTCATATCCCGTTAACGCCAGGTTTCGCCGCACCGACCTAACGGGTACGTTCGTCGTATATCCCTACATTGGTTTCTTCGATTATTTCGCACAGTGATGCATGTCTCTCAGCACTGACAACTTTACGCAAATGCGGCTGCTCTCGGTCGTTAAGTGAAAGCCGTCGGCCACTGCATTGTGTGTGGTGAGAGGTAATGCCTGAAATTTGCTTTTCTCGTCACACTCATGACACTGTTGATCTCGGAACGTTGTATTCCGTATCGATTTCCGAAAACAAATATCCCATACGTCTAGTTCCAACTACCAATCCGCGTTCAAAGTCTGTTAATTCCCGTTGTGCGGAAATAATCACGTCGGAAACCGTTTCACATAAATCAAGTGAGTACAAATGATAGTTTCGCCAATTCACTGATCTTTTTCACCTTGTGTACACGGTACTACAGCAAACTGTACACAAGCGTTACGCTATCCCATGACTTTTTTCACGTCAGTGTATGAACGTGTAGTATCACTTAGATGAACTATTTTTATATACAATTATTACGGTAGCCTTCGTTACATAAGTGGTCACGTCACACAAAAATACGAAAATAAAGCAGGAAATTATAATAATGAGATGCACTGCATCTCTCTAACCTCATCTACTTTGCCAATCGTTATTAACCTTTTTTGCATTGACATTTATCTCTCACTTAAGTATTTCTTCAGCAGCGTCAAAAAGCAAAGAAAATATAAAGTGTTTCACAAACGTTCACCGCGCAACAAGTGCTGTAATCCCACAGAGAGCTGAAGTGTACTGAAATGCAAAGCAAGCGATTTTCAGTATACAGGGTGGTTCGCTGGTAGTGTACGGGCCAAATATCTCACGAAATAACCATTAAACGAAAAAACTGCAAAGAACGAATTTCGTGTAGCTTGAACGGGGAAACCAGATTGCGCTATGGTTGGCCCGCTAGAAGTCAAACCGATATCAACTGAGCTTTTAAATAGGAACACTCCTTTTTATTACATATTCTTGTAGTACGTAAAGAAACATGAATGTTTTATCATTCCATGTAGGCTTTCACGGCCGGCGTCTTCATCAGTAAACACTTCCGGGCTAAGTTGCCGTGGTCGATCTGTAGTACTTCTTCTCCCTGGTTTTTGTGTGCCGTGACCACTTATGTAAGTCGTTGACTCACCTCGGAAGATGTTCTCCGTAGTTGAGAACGAAACGTCAGGGAGAAGATGCTCTACAGATCGACCACGGCAACTTAGCCCGGATGTGTTTACTGATGATGAATGTTTTAGTTGGACTACTTTTTTAGCCTTGTGATAGATGGCGCTGTAATAGTCACAAACGTATAAGTACGTGGTATCACGCAACATTCCGCCAGTGCGGACGGTTTTTGCTTCGTGATACATTACTCGTGTTAAAATGGACTGTTTACCAATTGCGGAAAAGGTCGATATCGTGTTGATGTATGACTATTGTGATCAAAATGCCCAACGGGCGTGTGCTATGTAAGCTGCTCGGTATCTTGGACGACATCATCCAAGTGTCCGGACCCTCCACCGGATAGTTACGTTATTTAAGGAAACAGGAAGTGATTAGTCACATGTGAAACGTCAACCACGACCTGCAACAAATGATGATGCCCAAGTAGGTGTTTTAGCTGCTGTCGCGGCTAATCCGCACATCAGTAGCTGACAAATTGCGCGAGAATCGGGAATCTCAAAAACGTCCGTGTTGTTGAATGCTACATCAACATCGATTGCACCCGTACCATTTCTACAAGCACCAGGACGACTTTCAACGTCGTGCACAGTTCTGCTACTGGTACAAGAGAAATTACGGGACGATGACAGATTTTTTGCACGCGTTCTGTTTAGCGACGAAACGTCATCCACCAACAGCTGTAACCTAAACCGGCATAATATGCACTATTGGGCAACGAAAAATCCACCATGGCTGCGACAAGTGGAACATCAGTGACCTTGGCGGGTTAATGTATTGTGCGACATTATTGGAGAAAGGATAATTGGCCCCCATTTTATCGATGGCAATCTAAATGGTGCAATGTATGCTGATTTCCTACGTAATGTTCTACCGATATTACTACAAGATGTTTCACTGCTATGACAGAATGGCGATGTACTTCCAACATGATGGATGTCTGGCACTTACCTCGCGTGCGGTTGCAGCGCTATTGAATGGCATATTTCATGACAGGTGGATTGGTCGTCGAAGCACCATACCATGGCCCGAACGTCCACCGCATCTGACGTCCCCGGATTTCTTTGTGTGGTTAAAGTTGAAGGATATTTGCTATCGTGATCCACCGACAACGCCTGACAACATGCGTCAGCGCATTGTCAATGCATGTGCGAACATTACGGAAGGCGAACTACTCGCTGTTAAGAGGAATGTCGTTAAACGTATTGCCAAATGCATCGAGGTTGACGTACATCATTTTGAGCATATATTGCAGTAATGTGGTACTTACAGGTAATCACTCTGTAACAGCATGCGTTCTCAGAAATGATAAGTTCACAAAGGTACATGTATCATATTGTAACAACCGAAATAAAATGTTCAAACGTACCTACGTTCTGTATTTTATTTTGAAAACCTACCTGTTACCAACTGTTCGTCTAAAATTGTGAGCCATATGTTTGTGACTATTACAGCTCCATCTATCACCAAGTGAAAAAAGTGGTCCAACTAAAACATTCATATTTCTTTACGTATTACACGAATATGTAATAAAAATGGGGGTTCCTGTTTAAAGAAACGCAGTTGATATCAGTTTGACCTATGGCAGCGCCATCTAACGGGCCAACCATAGCGCCATCTGGTTTCCCCCTTCAAGCTAGACAAGTTTCGTTCTCTGTAGTTTTTTTCGTTTGACGCTTATTTCGTGAGTTATTTGGCCCGGTTACGATCAATGGACCACCCTGTATACTGGAGACTTCAGAATGTTTAACTCAAAGATCCTAACATCGTTGCAGGATGTTATATCAAGCATCACGGTACTATGGATAACCCGGAGTTAACCACCTTTACGTTATTCTGTCCACTCCACGTCACCCACACAAACGCTAACCATTGTGTGGGATATTCGGAGAGGTATGACTGAATCTCAGTTCTCCCTATCCGTCTGGCTGGTGGTTGTCTTCGCAATATGAACTACTCTCAAAGATGTGTATGTGCGTTATGGTCTAGGAGTGTGTACATTTGTGTGCAATGAAAGAAGTTGATTTGACATCTGTGATGTGCGTATCACGTTATGTTCTGAATACGTATCACTTCGAAATGGTACAGACATTAAGTGCGCCTCAATTTATTCCTATAGCAGAGATATGCCAGTTGTATCTACCTTCAATTGAGCAGCGGCATAGAAACGTTTCTATCATCCATTACGTTCATAGACGATCCTGCAAATGTATGTGTTGGCATTTCAAACCTACATAACTCATAAATTAAGGATAATTGCAGAATGTGGTGCCACATAACGTGGAACTACAAAAAACTGGCTCTAACACCATAGGCAAATAGGGAACAAATAAGACACTGATCCATAAGTCTATGGTATTGCTCATAAGTTGAGATCTATGGTATTGCTCATAAGTTGAGAAAACCGTCCAGAATCACATGTGCTACAAAATGCCACTGTTTCTTGCGCATGTACCCCGACATCAACATGGGATATGATCACCATGCATACGTACACAGGCTGCACAATGGGTTCACATACTCTGGATCAGGTGGTCAGCAGCTGCTGGGGTGTAGCCTCCCATTCTTGCACCAGTGCCTGTCGGAGCTCTTGAAGTGTCCTATGGGTTTGAAGCCGTGCAGGTATATGTCGAACGAGAGCATCCCAGACGTGCTCGATGGGGTTTAGGTCTGGATAACAGGCAGGCCACTCAATTCGCCTGATATCTTCTGTTTCAAGGTACTCCTCCACGATGGCAGCTAGGTAGGGCCGTGCGTTATCATACGTCATGAGGACGTTGAAGGCAGACATACTGGTGCAAAATGACGTCCCGATACACCTGACCTGTTACAGGTCTTCTTTCAAAGACATGCGTTGGTATCTGGTTCTGGTTCACGCCAGATGAAAACCCGACGAGAATCAGTGTTCAGAATAAACCTGGACTCGTCCGTCAACATAACCTGAGACCACTGTTCCAATGACCATGTAAAGTGTTCTTGACACCAGGCTTTACGGTCTCTCTTGCGACCAGGGGTCAGTGGAATGCACCTTGCAGGTCTCTGGGCGAATAAACCATGTCTGTTCAGTCATCTGCAGACTGTGTGTCTGGAGACAACTGTTACAGTGGCTGCAGTAAGGTCCCGAGCAAGGCTACCTGCAGTGCTCCGTGGCCGTATGCGGGCACTCATAGTAGATATCGGTCTTCTTGTGGTGTTGTACACAGTGGACGTCCCGTAATGTAGCACCTGGACACGTTTCCTGTCTGCTGGAAGCGTTGCCATAATCTTGAGACCTCCCGTGCTACTACCTGCTGTGTTTGACCAGCCCCCAGTCGTCCTAGTGTTCTACCCCTCATAACGTCATCAATATGTGTTCTTTGAGCCATTTTCAATACACAGTCACCATTAGCACGTCTGAAGACGTTAGCACATTTACTCGCTGCACCGTACTCTGACATGCAACAACACACCTCTGCGTATGTGGACTCGTGCCAGCGCCACCGTGCGACGACTGCAGGTCAAATGCACGGCATGGTCATACCCCGAGGTGATTTAAGCCCGCAAAGCGCCTACCAGAGCGTTGTTTCACCATGTATCAACATTATCCTTAATTTATGAGCATGAGTGTAGTTGCACATGACATATTAAAGCCATCTACCTCTTATTAAAAACACTTATTTTGTCTTCGTATATAGTGTTTTTTATCCATTTTTCATATCGAGATTTGGATGGTTAACTCCATAATTGTCAAGTACATATGACTGTAAATCGTACACAATTTTTTATCATTTACAAGCTTATTTTACGAGTAGTTACTGCCAGCTATTAAAAAGCAAAAAGAACAGATCCGTTTTTCTGTACCTTGTTTATGCTTGGCATTCTTCTTCGTTAAAGGCGATAATTCTGTCCGCTCACTAATAATTGTCGACAGTGACACTCATTCATATACACAGAGGAAACATATGCAAGAGCAAGAAGGAGTTGTGTATTATAAATAAAAATTAGTAGGCTTATTTCTGCATCTGTAAGATGATGCCTACTGAAATTCTGCTCCTGTCTCTAGTTACTACGAGCATGCAGATCACGTTTGCTTTAAATACTTGTTGCAAGGATGGTGAGCATTAGTCACCTTTTACCTTGGACGAGGTGAACTGATGTTAGTCAAGAATGGCTTAAAGAAGACAAAGACGCCATTAGCAACACCCCATTGAGTTTGAACGAGATCGTGTAACAGGGCTACGAGACGATAATGTTCTTTCTGCGATATTGGCTGGAAAGGTTTGGCAGGAATGTAGCCGCATTACGTGATTGCTAGCTAAGCTGTTCATGAGAATGTACGAACACAAGACGACCGTTCTCTGGAGAGCCATGTGGCATTAGTGAGAGGGAACACCACCGTGCTCGGGTTTATGTCTCCGGAGCATCATACTGCATCTGCAGCAGCAATTTGGGCAGTAGCTCGCCACACAGTGACACAGCGAACTGTTACAAATTGATTTCTTCAAGGACAGCTGCGAGCGAGACCCCCTATAGCGTCCATTCCACTGACGCCAAACCACAACCATCGCCTAAGTCAGAGGTTTCAAGCTAGAGCTCATTGGAGGACAGGGTGAAGGTGTTTCTGTCTCTTCAGGTGAAACTTGGTTCTGCTTCGGTGCCAGAGATGACTGAGTGTTGTTTACAAGGAGATCATTTGAGTGTCTGGAACCAACCTGTTAATGTTGACGCACTGTACCTACACATGAAGTTGTGGTCTGGTGTGCGATTTCGTATGACAGTAGGAGCACTCTCGTGGTTAACCCAAGCACCCAGAATGCAAATTTTTACGTCAGTCTGGTGATTCTACCTGTTTGCTTCCATTGATGAACAGCATTCCAGGGGTGTCTTCCAACAGGATAACGCTCACGCATCTACCACTGTTGTAAACCAACGTGTTCTACGGTGTGGTCATGTGGCCTTGGCCAGTTAGATCATAAAATCTTTCTCCAATCGAGCGCTTGTGGCTCATCATAGGATGGCAACTCCACCGTCATCCATGTTACTCATTAACCGTCCCTATACTGACCGATCAAGTGCAGTAGCCATGGACTTCCACCCCACAGACTGATATCTTGTACCTGAAGAGCACAAAGCATGCATGTTTGCATTCTTGCATTGTACCTTCAGGCATTTACACGGTTATTTATGTACCAGCACTTACATTAATCTGTGATCTTACAATGTTCACTGCTGAAAAGCGTTGCCTAGAAAAATGTGTACTCGAAATTTCATTATTCTGTATTAACTTTTTGTCCTGTTGTGATTTTTTTCTGTACGTTTATGTAAGTTGCATGCATCCAACATCTCGTAATATGTTACACATATCCTAGTCTTTTTCTGACGCCCACTTCTACCTTTTCCAGTATAAAATTAACTGTTCTCAGCCGGCCTCGGTAGCCGAGCGGTTCTAGGAGCTTCAGTTCGGAACCACACGGCTCCTACGGTCGCAGGTTCGAATCCTGCCTGGGGCATGGATGTGTGTGATGTCCTTACGTTAGTTAGGTTTAAGTAGTTCTAAGTGTAGGGGACTTATGATCTCAGATGTTATATTCCATAGTGCTTAGAGCCATTTGAACCATTTTTTGAACTGCTCTCAGTTCTATCAACCGAATTATATTATTTTTCTTATGGTAAAGGCTTTGTTAAATACGTCTCTCCTCGGTAGACTTTCTTAGAAAACATTCATTTATGACTCTTTCCTTCCATTTTATTTTGTAGATTGTTTTATCACTTGTCTAGTACTTCTTGCCCGTACCTATTCCAAGAACGAAGTTCCACATCTATGTACCAAATGACAGATTTACGAAACAAGTTCATCAAATCTTTTCAAAAACACAAACAATGAAATAACTTAATAAAGAAAACACTCCATTCACTTTTTGACATCTCCGTTGTTCAAACTATCTTTGAGAAACGGCATTCTTGGTAGGATACCCATCTTAGATTTTCTCTTAAGACAATCCCCAATTGTGAATTTTGGAGCAGTCACTTATCTACTTTATTATCCGCATTACTTTCGTTCATCTTTAAAATGTAAGGTGCGTCGCTGGTTAGAAAGCACCAAGCAAAGGTATTAGGTCCTCTTATTGCAGCTTGGAAGAGTATGTTGTCTGCAAATCTCAGTTCTGAAAATGGTTCAAATGGCTCTGAGCACTATGGGACTCAACTTCTGAGGTCATTAGTCCCCTAGAACTTAGAACTAGTTAAACCTAACTAACCTAAGGACATCACAAACATCCATTCCCAAGGCAGGATTCGAACCTGCGACCGTAGCGGTCTTGCGGTTCCAGACTGCAGCGCCTTTAACCGCACGGCCACTTCGGCCGGCTCTCAGTTCTGAGTTTTCCCGTTATGAATCTTTCACGCCGTAATAACACAACACAGTTGTGTGCATATATATATAAAATTTGGGTTCTTATTATTATCTCCATGTAAAATATATACGCACCACAATGAACACAAAGTTTCTGAATGTACGGAAAGTGATGTTTGATGCGACGCTAGGTTCTGAATAGATGTTGTTGTTGTGGCCTTCAGTCCTGAGACGGGTTTGGTGCAGCTCTCCATGCTACTCTATCCTGTGCAAGCTTCTTCATCTCCCAGTACCTTCTGAAGCCTACATCCCTCTGAATATGCTTAGTGTATTCATATCTTGGTCTCCCTCTACGATTTTTACCCTCAACGCTGTCCTCCAATACTATATTGGTGATCCCTTGATGCCTCAGAACATGTCCTACCAACCGAGCCCCTCTTCTAGTCAAGTTGTGCCACAAACTCCTCCTCTCCCCAATTCTATTCAGTACCTCCTTATTAGTTATGTGATCCACCCATCTAATATTCAGAATTGTTCTGTAGCACCACTTTTCGTTAGCTTCTATTCTCTTCTTGTCTAAACCATTTATCGTCCACGTTTCACTTCCATACAGGGCTACACCCCATACAAATATTTTCATAAACGACTTCCTGACATTTAAATCTATACTCGGTATTAACAAATTTTTATTCTTCAGAAACGATTTCTTTGCCATTGCCAGTCTACATTTTGTATCCTCTCTACTTCGGCCGTCATCAGTTATTTTGCTCCCCAAATGGCAAAACTCCTTTACTACCTTAAGTGTCTCTTTTCCTATTCTACACTCCTGGAAATGGGAAAAAGAACACATTGACACCGGTGTGTCAGATTCACCATACTGGCTCCGGTCACTGCGAGAGGGCTGTACAAGCAATGATCACACGCACGGCACAGCGGACACACCAGGAACCGCGGTGTTGGCCGTCGAATGGCGCTAGCTGCGCAGCATTTGTGCACCGCCGCCGTCAGTGTCAGCCAGTTTGCCGTGGCATACGGAGCTCCATCGCAGTCTTTAACACTGGTAGCATGCCGCGACAGCGTGGACGTGAACCGTATATGCAGTTGACGGACTTTGAGCGAGGGCGTATAGTGTGCATGCGGGAGGCCGGGTGGACGTACCGCCGAATTGCTCAACACGTGGGGCGTGAGGTCTCCACAGTACATCGATGTTGTCGCCAGTGGTCGGCGGAAGGTGCACGTGCCCGTCGACCTGGGACCGGACCGCAGCGACGCACGGATGCACGCCAAGACCGTAGGATCCTACGCAGTGCCGTAGGGGACAGCACCGCCACTTCCCAGCAAATTAGGGACACTGTTGCTCCTGGGGTATCGGCGAGGACCATTCGCAACCGTCTCCATGAAGCTGGGCTACGGTCCCGCACACCGTTAGGCTGTCTTCCGCTCACGCCCCAACATCGTGCAGCCCGCCTCCAGTGGTGTCGCGACAGGCGTGAATGGAGGGACGGATGGAGACGTGTCGTCATCAGCGATGAGAGTCGCTTCTGCCTTGGTGCCAATGATGGTCGTACGCGTGTTTGGCGCCGTGCAGGTGAGCGCCACAATCAGGACTGCATACGACCGAGGCACACAGGGCCAACACCCCGCATCATGGTGTGGGGAGCGATCTCCTACACTGGCCGTACACCACTGGTGATCGTCGAGGGGACACTGAATAGTGCACGGTACATCCAAACCGTCATCGAACCCATCGTTCTACCATTCCTAGACCGGCAAGGGAACTTGCTGTTCCAACAGGACAATGCACGTCCGCATGTGTCCCGTGCCACCCAACGTCCTCTAGAAGGTGTAAGTCAACTACCCTGGCCAGCAAGATCTCCGGATCTGTCCCCCATTGAGCATGTTTGGGACTGGATGAAGCGTCGTCTCAAGCGGTCTGCACGTCCAGCACGAACGCTGGTCCAACTGAGGCGCCAGGTGGAAATGGCATGGCAAGCCGTTCCACAGGACTACATCCAGCATCTCTACGATCGTCTCCATGGGAGAATAGCAGCCTGCATTGCTGCGAAAGGTGGATATACACCGTACTAGTGCCGACATTGTGCATGCTCTGTTGCCTGTGTCTATGTGCCTGTGGTTCTGTCAGTGTGATCATGTGATGTATCTGACCCCAGGAATGTGTCAATAAAGTTTCCCCTTCCTGGGACAATGAATTCGCGGTGTTCTTATTTCAATTTCCAGGAGTGTATTTCCCTCAGCATGACCCGACTTAATTCGACTATATTCCATTATCCTCGTTTTGCTTTCGTTGATGTTCATCTTATACCCTCCTTTCAAGACACTGTCCATCCGTTCAAATGCTCTTCCAAGTCCTTTGCTGTCTTTGACAGAATTACAATGTCATTGGCGAACCTCAAAGTTTTTATTTCTTCTCCATGGATTTTAATACCTACTCCGAACTCTTCTTTTGTTTCCTTTATTGTTTGCTCAATATACAGATTGAATAACATTGGGGAGAGGCTACGACCCTGTCTCACTCCCTTCCGAACCACTGCTGCCATTTCATACCCCTCGACTCTTATAACTGCCATCTGCTTTCTGTAAAAATTGTAAATAGCCTTTCGCTCCCTGTATATTACCCCTTGTACCTTCAGAATTTGAAAGAGTGTATTCCAATCAACGGCGGCCGCGGTGGCCGAACGGTTCTAGGCGCTTCAGTCCGGAACCGCGCAACTGCTACGGTCGCAGGTTCGAATCCTGCCTCGGGCATGGATGTGTGTGATGTCCTTAGGTTAGTTAGGTTTAAGTAATTCTAAGTTCTAGGGGACTGATGACCTGAGATGTTAAGTCCCATAGTGCTCAGAGCCATTTTTTATTCCAATCAACATTGTCAAAAGCTTTCTCTAAGTCTACAAATGCTAGAAACGTAGGTTTGCCTTTCCTTAATCTTTCTTCTAATATCAGTCGTAGGGTCAGTATTGCCTCACGTGTTCCAACATTTCTACGAATTCCAAACTGATCTTCCCCGAGGTCAGCTTGTATCAGTTTTTCCATTCGTCTGTAAAGAATTCGCGTTAGTATTATGCACCCATGACTTATTAAACTGATAGTTCGGCAATTTTAACATCTGTCAACACCTGCTTTCTTTGGGATTGGAATTATTATATTCTTCTAGAAGTCTGAGGGTATTTCGCCTGTCTCATACATCTTGCTCGCCAGTTGGTAGAGTTTTGTCAGGACTGGCTCTCCCAAGGCTGTCAGTAGTTCTACTGGAATGTTGTCTACTCCCGGGGCCTTGTTTCGACTCAGGCCTTTCAGTGCTCTGTCAAACTCTTCACGCAGTATTGTATCTCCCATTTCATCTTCATCTACATCGTCTTCCATTTCCATAATACTGTCCTCAAGTACATCGCCCTTGTATAGACCCTCTATATACTCCTTCCATCTTTCTGCTTTCCCTTCTTTGCTTAGAACTGGGTTTCCATCTGAGCTCTTGATGTTTATACAAGTGGCTCTCTTTTCTCCAAACGTCTCTTTAATTTTCCTATACGCAGTATCTATCTTACCCCTAGTGAGATAAGCCTCTACATCCTTACATTTGTCCTCTATCCATGCCTGCTTAGCCATTTTGCACTTCCCCTCGATCTCATTTTTGAGACGTTTGCATTCCTTTTTGCCTGCTTCATTTATTGCATTTTTATATTTTCTCCTTTCACCAAATAAATAGAATATTTCTTCTGTTACCCAAGGATTTCTACTAGCCCTCGTGCTTTTACCTAGTTGATCCTCTGCTGCCTTGACTACTTCATCCCTCAGAGCTACCTATTCTTCTTCTACTTTATTCCTTTCCCCCATTCCTGTCAATTGTTCCCTTATGCTCTTCCTGAAACTCTGTACAACCTCTGGTTTAGTCAGTTTATCCAGGTCCCATCTCCTTAAATTCCCACCATTTTGCAGTTTCTTCAGTTTTAATCTACGGTTCATAGTAAGTAGATTGTGGTCAGAGTCCACATCTGCCCCGTGGAAATGTCTTACAATTTACAACCAGGTTCCTAAATCTCTGTCTTGCCATTATATAATCTATCTGATACCTTTCAGTATCTCCAGGGTTTTTCGATGTATACAACCCTCTTTCATGATTCTTAAACCAAGTGTTAGCTATGATTAAGTTATACTCTACGCCAAATTCTACCAGGTGCCTTCCTCTTTCATTTCCTCTTTCTTTCTGAATAGACAGTTGTTCGTAAATTACACATTTTTTTTAATTGAAGGTGGTGACGCTGACAGTACACATTAGTCTGTGATGTTTTTTATTTCTGCTTTACAATGTAGCGTGTTTTGGGATTTGATGCCAGGTTTATAATGACCGACAGTTGTTGAGCTGAATATTTCATTTACATCCTTAATAGAAAGAGGTCTGCCTGTGTCTTCAGTATGTCTACTTCGAGGTCGCTGGGGCCAGCGACGGTGAGACTCCTGAATGGCTGCTGGTAGAAAGCAACCGAACACGATAAACAGTTTACTCTGAAACAGAAGAGTGTATAAATAACACGGTTTTTTCTAATTGTCATACCCCTTACGGAAGCACTGCAGGTTCGGCAGTTGGAAATATTTTAAATATAAAATGGAAGCATACAATGAGAAAGCGTCCATGAACAACTGAAATCATTGCCTAAAAATTATCAAAATCGTCTAAAACAACCACAGTTCGCTAAATTGTAACAACTAATACGGCTTCTGACATCAAATGTAACAGTTGTGTTACTAAATGTGACACTTCTGTCACTCGATGTAACTGGGTTTTCTCTTTGGATGCTGTCAATTGTCAGGATGAGCATTCTAAAGCATTCTGTCAGGGTGAAAATATTAAATAAATTAACTTTTCTCTCTTAACAACATGTGGGCAGGGTGGGTTCTTCCTTGGCTCGGGTATGAGGTCGAATGAAACATCGTTTTTACATAAGATAACTTTTATTGAAGATTTATACAAATGTATCTTACGGGATGTTCTGGTTCGGAGAGCGGCAGCTGTGTCGTTGTGAAGTCTTCTGCTGCGGCAGCGGCGGCGGCGGCGGCGGCGGCGGCGGCGGCGTCTGATTACGCGTAGCGGTGTGAATCTCGTGTCGCCGTCTCGCCCAGCTGACGGGAGACGCGCGGCGCGAGGTGGCCGGTTTAATTATTGCGAGCGAAGTCGTGCATCGGATGATACCTTGGGTGTGGCGTCCCAGTGTTTCTCTTCTCTAAGCGGCCGCGTGTGTTGTGCGTCGACCAGCGGAGCGGCGCGGCGGGGCAAGGCCAGTGTCCCGAACTCCAACCACGGACTCCCGCTTGCCAGTCTTCGGGTGTCAGGTCTTTATCCCAGCTCACAAGTGACTGCTGAGGTGAGGCCATCTCCTTCCCGTCCTCACGAGTCACCCGGGTACGTAAAAATCAGACTTCCAATACCTTTTAACTTCTGTCTTCTGGCGCTGCGGCTGCTGCTTGCTATTCCATTACAGCGGCGGACTTGGTGCGTCTGTGCATGATGCAGTCTCTTCTTGCATGACGGTCTTCAGCACCGAAACTGACTGAAAACTACTGCTGCTCTTCTTTTCTTCCTTCGTCTCTCGTCTTCGTCTCCGTTCCCGTCTCCGTCTTCGTCTTCGTACTCGTCTTCATCTGTCTTCCTCTGTCTTCATCTGTCTTCATCTGTCGAGCCCACCGCGTCTCGCGTATTTATTCACTTCAGTTCACTGGAGGTGAACGACTTCACGGCCATTGCCTCTTCTGTCACGTTGAAAAGCTTCTCGAAGAATCTTCTTAACGTCGGTCATTGGCTCTTGGAATGTAGGCGGGGGCCTCTGATCGCATGTGACGACTGAGAAACACGTGAGCCGGTCATTGCCTCTTCCGTCACGTTGAAAAGCTTCTCGAAGAATCTTCTTGACGTCGGTCATTGGCTCTTGGAATGTAGGCGAGGGCCTTTGCTCACATGCGACAACTGAGAAACACGTGAGCCGGTCGGGCGATGCCCTGACGGTTGAATCGACAGCGCCCGCTTATGTGGAACTCGCTGACTTCACGGTCATTGTCTCATCTGTTCTGTTGTTCCGCCCGCTGAATGTCAGTATGTAACTCTCTAAACTAAACCAAGTTTTCCATTTATATTCTAATTTCTAGTTCACTTTGATTTCACTAATTTATTTACTTAAGTACCACTCAACATTCCTCCACCCTTCGGAGAGATTCGCCCTCGAATTTACCACCCAACATTCCTCCACTCTTCACACGGAAAAAGCACAAGCACTGAAAACTCTCGACTTAGAAGATTACACACGCTTCATATTAAGTATGTGGAAAATACCTTATCACTTTACAAAAGCACTGTATCACATAGTTCTTACATAAATGGTTGTAATAAGTGTAACAAATCTTGATGACAATGAATAAACAAAAAATAGATTTTGCACTTAGAAAATTTCAGAGCAACAACTGTTTAATCTACCCTATACTAATGCAAGAATATATATTCTACAGTATTGTTTATGTTAACAAGAGACTTTAATAAGGAATGAAGTACAATAAACAAAATTAATACACTAATGCTCAAAAGTAACTGCTGAAGTACACCAGTTAAGAGTGTGGTATCCAGTTAACAGGGATTTGATGAAGTTGTATATTATGATTTGGCTTATTTTTTCGTCTTAAATAAAAGAGAACTGTACAAAGCAGAAACACCAACACAAAGGTTCCAGATATACCCGTTCCTAGCATTATAATTTTAGTTTTGCGCTCACCTTTTAATTTTAAGACATGTTGCATCATAACATTGGCATCAATTTTGCCTTGCTGTGAGTTTATGAACATATCTAATGACTGTAGAAGGGATCTGCCAAGGGAGTCATTGAGGTAGGATAGGTTTTGTGTAGGAAATGCTTGCATGGCGTTTTCTGAAAAAAGCAAACAACATGTTTATGAACCTACCAACCTAGTAAAAACAAAAACAATGAAAAGAAGGAATACATTGTTAACTACATGATCTACATGTTTCTACGTTCAAGTTTTCTTTCTTAAAAAAAAAAACCATTATCATGTATTAATTATTTACATTTGTATACTACAGTCTACTAAGATTCAACTAGGACATTCGCACCCTTGATCGAAGATTGTATGGTGCCATGTCTGTATGTTGTGCTGGCGTGGCCACTCTTTTTCCTCTTCGGGAACTTCCTCCGCCCTTCTGAAAAGCAGACACTATTGTTGAAGGAATTACATCTGGAGCGCCCTTAAAAGGTTTTAAACGACTTGCATGGACAATGGTAGTTCGGGTGGGCAGTTGCAATTTAACGTTGACTGGTGACGTGATCTCAATAATTTGATAAGGACCTCTGTAGTTTGTTACAAATTTCTTCGTTTTTCCTTTCGCTATGTAAGGAGTTGAAATCATAACCCACAGACCGATTTTGTAATTTGGATATTTAGCTTGGGTATTACCTAATCTTTCCTGTCGTTCCAAAGCCTTTGCATTAGATTTTTGAACCTTTTTCCATACATCCTTCATCATTCGACTGAAATCTCTTACTGTTTCTCCGACTTTTCCGTTTTTCTGCCTGATTACATCAAAAGGGGACGGCATTTTTTTCCCATAGACCACTTCATAAGGTGACATGCCAGTTGCTTCATGCGTTTTGGCGTTGTATACCGACACGATTATTGGTAAATACGTATCCCAATTAGAATGTTGTTCGTTAATATAATAACTAAGCATCTTGCCAATTGTCCGATGAACTCTTTCTGTGCGCCCGTTGCACTGAGGGTGTAACGGAGTTGTGCGTAATTTGCGTATTTTTAATAAGTGGCATAGCTGTTTCATTAATTCAGACATAAAATTAGATCCCTGATCTGTGATAATAGCTTCAGGTACTCCAAATTTAAGTATCCAGTTGTTAACTAAAGCTTGGGCAACTGTATTTGCTTGCTGATCCGGGAGACTCACCATAGCTAGATAGCGTGAAAAGTGATCGATAATTGTAAGAACATACTTATTACCAGCAGGTGTTTTATGAAATGGCCCGTAGAGATCCACTCCGCAGATTTGAAATGGACATGAAGCCTCGGGGAGCCTCTGTAAGGGTATTTTTGAACGACAAAGTTCAGCTCGTTGTGCGCACGCAATGCAATTACGAACGTACTGCGCAACATCCTGCTTTCTGGTTTGCCACCTAATTCGCTCTGCTACTCGTCTTTCGGTTGTCCGCTGTCCACCGTGTCCTGCAAGGATATGATCGTGGGCCTCTGCCATTATTTCTTGTCTAAGGTGTTGGGGAACAACAATTCGCGGTCCAAGTTTTGTTTTACGGCATAATACACCATCTTCAAAGCAAAATTGTTTTTGAGTTGCGTATTTTTTACATTCTGTATCCTCATCTTGTGCCTTTTTCGAGTCCTCAGTATCGCGGCCTGTTGCTTCCAAAAGTGCTATTTTCCGACTTAGGCAATCTGCATTTGTGTGTTTTTTGCCTGGTTTATGGATAACTTCGAAATCCATTTCGGAAAGACATAGGGCCCAACGGGTAAGACGACTAGATGGATCCTTTAATCCAAGCAACCATTTTAAAGCTGCGTGGTCTGTAATAACCTTGAATTTTCTACCATACAAGTAGCATTTAAAGTATTTGATACCATAAATAACACTTAACAATTCTTTCTCCGTTGCGGAATAATTTCTTTCTGCCGTTGTTAGTTGTCTCGAAGCATAGGCTATGGGGTGTTCCGTGCCATTAATATTCTGACTCAAAACAACTCCTACTGAATGACCACTTGCGTCACAGGATAAAATAAATTCTTTATTATAATCTGGGTAGGCTAATACAGGACTGCATTCCTTGAATGTGTGACCTATTCTTTGACAATTAGTGCATTGAGGTTGTCTGCAGTTTTTTGCTATATGTCCGTATCGATCGCACCGAAAACATCGTACTCCTGCTGAAAATATATTTCGCTTCTCCTTGTATCTGGTGGCAATGTCAATTTCTTCAAAAGCTGTCGCCACAGATACAGCTTCTGCTAAATTTTTAGGAAACTCTGCGCTGACACGACGGGACGTTTCAGGAGGTAACCCACGTAAAAATGTATCCAGAGCTCTATCTTCTGCCTCTTGTAAAATAACTTTATTTGCTTCATCACTAGTTGTCAACTGATAGGTGTTAATATTAACTTTTCTAATCCTATCTACAAAGCTTTCTAACGTCTCGTTTTGCCTCTGAGTGATAGTGTGTAATTTTTCCCTATAAAATCTACAGCTGTTCTGTTTTTGAAAACGTTTAAGCAATCCTTTCTTCAATTCCTCAAATGTTGGAGCATTCCGTAATTCTTCATGGTATAAGACGTGTGCTTTAGCCTCTCCTGTCAATCTTAACTTTGTCATTTGTAAGAGCTGTTCATCTGACCATGATCCTAACTTTGCAGCTGCTACTAAATCATCAAAAAAGGCTGTTATGTCCTCGCCAGGTTTACCTGAAAAGGAGTTACTAAGGCTGCTGCTGAGGAATCTAGGGTGGGAGGGATAGAACTGGTTTGCCTAACCTCACACAACTGCTTAAATAATGCATTATTATCATTTTTAAGCTGTGCTATTTGATTAACTAAGCTCTGAATAGCTTCATCAGTAGAAACCGCTTGTGGTGCTGACTCTGACTCTGTACGATTTCGTGTCATCATTTTACAAACTGTTAGTTACACAATCTTACTACACTGAATGAAAAAATGTTTAAATATTTTCGACAAACTCTTAAAATCATGAGAGAAAATACACTTCTAAATAAAATACTAAAATATTACGACTGCTCTGCAAACCTCTATCCTTTCACACAGTAAACAATACTAACTGTGGACCTTTAGTGACTGTCATTCACACCTCATATTGAGCCAAGGGTTTTTTCTCTGACACCAAATGTAACAACTATATGGCTTCTGACATCAAATGTAACAGTTGTGTTACTAAATGTGACACTTCTGTCACTCGATGTAACTGGGTTTTCTCTTTGGATGCTGTCAATTGTCAGGATGAGCATTCTAAAGCATTCTGTCAGGGTGAAAATATTAAATAAATTAACTTTTCTCTCTTAACAACATGTGGGCAGGGTGGGTTCTTCCTTGGCTCGGGTATGAGGTCGAATGAAACATCATTTTTACATAAGATAACTTTTATTGAAGATTTATACAAATGTATCTTACGGGATGTTCTGGTTCGGAGAGCGGCAGCTGTGTCGTTGTGAAGTCTTCTGCTGCGGCAGCGGCGGCGGCGGCGGCGGCGGCGGCGGCGGCGTCTGATTACGCGTAGCGGTGTGAATCTCGTGTCGCCGTCTCGCCCAGCTGACGGGAGACGCGCGGCGCGAGGTGGCCGGTTTAATTATTGCGAGCGAAGTCGTGCATCGGATGATACCTTGGGTGTGGCGTCCCAGTGTTTCTCTTCTCTAAGCGGCCGCGTGTGTTGTGCGTCGACCAGCGGAGCGGCGCGGCGGGGCAAGGCCAGTGTCCCGAACTCCAACCACGGACTCTCGCTTGCCAGTCTTCGGGTGTCAGGTCTTTATCCCAGCTCACAGGTGACTGATGAGGTGAGGCCATCTCCTTCCCGTCCTCACGAGTCACCCGGGTACGTAAAAATCAGACTTCCAATGCCTTTTAACTTCTGTCTTCTGGTGCTGCGGCTGCTGCTTGCTATTCCATTACAGCGGCGGACTTGGTGCGTCTGTGCATGATGCAGTCTCTTCTTGCATGACGGTCTTCAGCACCGAAACTGACTGAAAACTACTGCTGCTCTTCTTTTCTTCCTTCGTCTCTCGTCTTCGTCTCCGTTCCCGTCTCCGTCTTCGTCTTCGTCCCCGTCTTCATCTGTCTTCCTCTGTCTTCATCTGTCTTCATCTGTCGGGCCCACCGCGTCTCGCGTATTTATTCACTTCAGTTCACTGGAGGTGAACGACTTCACGGCCATTGCCTCTTCTGTCACGTTGAAAAGCTTCTCGAAGAATCTTCTTAACGTCGGTCATTGGCTCTTGGAATGTAGGCGGGGGCCTCTGATCGCATGTGACGACTGAGAAACACGTGAGCCGGTCATTGCCTCTTCCGTCACGTTGAAAAGCTTCTCGAAGAATCTTCTTGACGTCGGTCATTGGCTCTTGGAATGTAGGCGAGGGCCTTTGCTCACATGCGACAACTGAGAAACACTTAAGCCGGTCGGGCGATGCCCTGACGGCTGAATCGACAGCGCCCGCTTATGTGGAACTCGCTGACTTCACGGTCATTGTCTCATCTGTTCTGCTGTTCCGCCCGCTGAATGTCAGTATGTAACTCTCTAAACTAAACCAAGTTTTCCATTTATATTCTAATTTCTAGTTCACTTTCATTTCACTAATTTATTTACTTAAGTACCACTCAACAAAATCTCCGAAACGGCTGTCTTCTAGAAAATGATTCGAAACTTTGATCGACGGCATCCTTAAAACCGTAGTAAGGCTTTCGCAATCTCTCAAAATTTGCCGATTGCCACGAACCGCTCGACACAGAAACACACCAAAGGATCTACGACGTTGTTCTCATGTCTCGCAATGAGCGTTAAAAAAGTTAACGGTTTCTCAAAGGTGCGACGACAATTTAATAATATGCAGATGCTGCAAATTAGTACAATAGAAGTGCCATGATATGGACCCAACCCACATTGAGGGTGGACAATTTCACTAAGATACACAAAATGTGTAGTATCATAAGATAGATCCTTCGTTTCATACAACAATTTACCGTATAGATTTCCGCCTTCTGCTTTTTTATGCGTAGATCTGCATGGTATTAAGCCACCGGGTGGTCTGTAACACTTAATTGCTCGGAAAGGGAAACTAATCAGACCCACGTAATTTTAATTAAAAAATATTTCATATAGCCAAGAAATAAAGTATCTCAAAGGGTTCCGGGCACTAAACTGAAAAGTAATTAACGAAATAACACGAATTGTGTCCGATCGTTCGTGTCTGAGCAATCCGCCACTAACCTCGTCTGCTTTTTCCTGGAACATGCGTAGATTACAACGTAAGCTGCAACACTGGTACTGACAGGATAGTGGCTTCGATCAATGACGGAATCGACACAAATATGTCGATCTTAATAACATTCATATCCAGTAACTGTGTACACACCTTAGGCCTGTACAGTTCAGGAGGTTCTGAACAAGACGATGTTACAGGAGGAAGGTAGAAGAGCAGTGTTTCTTCAATTATTCTCACAAGCTTTGCATTCACCGTCTGGCCTGTTAAATGAAATCCTTGAACCATTAGGAAATAAGCATATCACAATATGGTTTTTTGCAAATGAGTTATTCCTTTCTCAGTACTCATCATTGCCTTATCAATTATGAATGTAAAAAGTAGATTAGAAAAGAAGTAATATTATGAAATGCATTAAAGCCAGAACAAATGAGAAATCAATATAAGTAACTACTGGTCAAGCCCGCCCTGTTAGCCGTGCGGTCTGACGCACGGCTTTCCAGGTGGGGAGAAGCGAATGGTCCCCGGCACGAATCCACCCGGTGGACTTGTGTCGAGGTCCGGTGAGCCGGCCAGTCTGTGGGTGGTTTTAAGGCGGTTTTCCACCTGCCACGAATGCGGGCTGGTTCCCCTTATTCCGCCTCAGCTACTCTATGTCGGTGATTGCTGCGCAAACAAGTTCTCCACGTACGCGTACACCACCATTACTCTACCACGCAAACATAATGATTACACTTGTCTTGTGTGAGACATTCGCTGGGGGTTACATTGGGGGCCGAACCGCACAACAACCCCGGGTTCGGTGTGGGGCGGCGGAGGGGTGAAGTGGACTGCGGTAGTCGTCGTGGGGTTGTGGACCACAGTGGCTGCGTGGGGGATGGAGCCTCTCCGTCGTTTCTAGGCCCCCCGGTTAACATAAAGTACATTACAATAAAACTACTCGTCAAACCATCGTCAAAAACCAAATTGATTAGATCATATATAATAAATCTACCATGTCTCCAGTTACTAATGTTGTTGGTAACATAATTTCACGGCCACGACCATTTCATAAGTAAGGGCATAACTTCTGCATATTCTACAGCGCACATTCGATGCATAACCATTTCAGACCCTCCCGCTACAATAGTCTACATCAGTTTTTAAATGGCTCTGAGCACTATGGGACTTAAAAGCTATGGTCATCAGTCCCCTAGAACTTAGAACCACTTAAACCTAACTAACCTAAGGACATCACACAACACCCAGTCATCACGAGGCAGAGAAAATCCCTGACCCCGCCGGGAATCGAACCCGGGTACCCGGGCGCGGGAAGTGAGAACACTACCGCACGACCACGAGCTGCGGACATACATCAGTTTTTACTTTCTCTTCGCTGCAACAGAAGTATTTTTTCCCAATGGAAACCTGCGGCACGTATTTGTGGATGTTCAGCCTTTTCATCAGGGCAAGTGCTGCCAACCGTTGGGTATCACTATGGAAATATCAGCTAGCCAGTGTAGCAGCGCGCAGTAGCTCATCACCACCATTATAAACGCACTTGGTTGGTTAACTATATTCCACTGAACAGTTGAATATTGTTACCATTCCTTTGCATGGAATTTGTTAAATGATCTTTTTACTATTTATTACAATAGAAAATATTTCGTAATTAGTTGGTTTAGTCCACAGAAGGAAAGAAACCAAGAGAACAAATTACTTTTTGAAAATGGGTAGGTATTTTTTTGTAAATCGTGCGTTACAATCATTAAAGATCACCTAAGAGCATTGCGACATAAAGAAAATCTTTTCTTTCCCCACAAAAATTCGGATTTTAAAGGGTTAACTTAGTGGCAACAATCGCTAAATTGACGGCAATGGCCGATAATACTAATAAAACGCGGCAAGTGCCATAAACAGATTTTTCCAGAACCTTTGCTCAATGGAAGAGAAGTCAAAATAAGCGAAAATGTGTCTCGGCTTATCCGTAGATGTTTGACCGTTTCTGAGTAAACAACGGCCAAAGTTTTCGACCTAATTTAGGCAGAAAAATTCAAAACACAGAAATTACGAACACCACGAGCCTCGTGTAGATTCCGGTTTGTACTATCGACATTGGTTTGTTGGATGCATTATGTAAACTGAAGGTGGAGGGGTAGAAAGGAAAGGGAAGGAACTGTTGATGTCAGTTGCATGGCGCAATCAGCGGCGACCAGTGAAAATACTTGGCGGATCGGTACTCGAAGCCGGAACCCATATTTGTGAGGCAGCTGCGCTAGCCACTGCGCCATCCGGACACAGTGTTCAACGCAAATGCGCGGACTACCTGGCCACGCTCTCCGGCCGACTCACATTCCCATCTGGTGCCACCTGTCCGCAATCGCAGTCGTCTCTTCCATGCTCGCAATTTTTAGATTCCTGCTGGAGGTCGAACGAAATGTGCAACGGCACTGAAGGTTGTGGTTTCACTGCCCGTCGAGATGAATCGATTACATCAATGTGTGGTGTCTGTTTTTTCGAACGTGCCAGAAGTAACAGACATCACACATTATATAAGTCTTCGTATGGGTCTCACTCGGAAAAGAAACGCCGTTAACAATGCTAAATGTTTCACGTGTTGGCAATAATTTCGCGGCAAATCATGCATATCGAATCACTTTCCCGAAAACTGGTGCTTGCGGTTGATTACGAATCAAGGTACAGTACAGGAATTTCATCGACAACAATTTCAAATAAATTTTCCTTACATTAATTAATTAATTTATTTAATTCATTCATTGGTCATACAACCAGTAAACGAGTAAGGACAACGTTATTTCAGTATACACTGGGAACCATTGGTCTATTAATCTTCTACGTACATGAGTAGATTAATGAAAAACAAAAATAATAATCGTACTTCAAAAACCGGGTGCAAATTGGTCAAGCGCGGCGCTTACCACTGTGCCAGCACTTCCGTTCAACCGCTTACTTGCCAAAAGGCATATAAAGTGTCTCGAAGAGTGCCTGTCTTTTTCTGTGAAACGGTGAATATCCGCGAATAAAACGAGATATAATTCGCTTATTTTTACTCCTCATCCACTGAGTGCAGATTGTGAGAACTCGTGTTATGGCACTTGCCGTTTTCTCCTCGTAAGTTTTACTTGAGCTATCAGGCACTATCTCGTTTATTCCAAGGCGGAGTTATATGTGATGCTGAATGTAGTTTACTTTACTGCGGGGAGTAGTCCACCTCTTCCCTTACAAATATTAGTTTAAGTCAAATAATTATTTAAGTACAAACTTAATTACGAACTAGGCAGTGGTCAGCATACTAACGCTATTTGCCGCTGACAAACAGTTTGCACTATGGCTCCTATCCTCTAGATTTCAACACGGGTAATATATCGCTTTCACTAATATATGCCGCGGTAATAACCAACCCTCACAGGTTGACAAAATCTCCGCCAAAGACGAATCGACTGAAACACACCATTCGCCCACAGCCAGCCAAACGAAAACTACAAATCTTCCACCCACAGTTTCTTAGAAATTATGCCACAGACAAAAATAGATATTTCATAATCTAGCCAACGGAACAACGTACACGAAAAGGAGTCGAAACAACCTCACGTGCCTCAGACGCAGCTTTCACCACAGGCCTCTTAGAGACCAGACGGACATTTGTCTAGCCGACGATGGTGTAACAGCATTCACTGTGTAGTTAGTTATTGAAATAACAAACAAACACTAAAATTAGGAAGTTCCCTTTTATGATGTGCTTTAGATATCTTTGTTGCTCCACAGCCTTCACAGATCTCCCTGCCACCTTAATAGAAGAATGTTATAAAAATCTAATGCCTATGCTCGTAATCCAATCAACAGCAGAAAGTGCACGATAACTGGCAAATACTAACAGTCATTTCATGTTCGAAACACCACTCGCGTATTTTACGTCTGCATGGATACTCTGCAAATCACACTCAAGCGCAAGGTAAAGGATCCATGGAAGAACCTTCACAATAATTATTCCACTCTAGAACAGCGAGTGGAAGAAACGAAGACTAATATCATTCCTCGTGAGCTCTGATTTCCCTTATTTTATTACGAGAATAGCTTCTCCTTATGTAGGTCTGCGTCAGGAAAATGTTTTCTTAGTCGGAAGAGAAAGTTGGTTACTGAAATTTCTTGAAAAGATACCGCCGCAACGAGAAGAGCCTTTGGTTAATGGCATCCATCCCAAATCCTGTATCACGTACGTGACTCTCTCTCCCCCGTTTCTTGATAATACAAAACATGCTACTCTTCTTTGAACTTTCTCCGTGTATTCGGTAAATCCTATCCGGTAAGGATCCCACACCGCGCAGCTGTACTTCAAAAGAGGACGGACAAGAATAGTGTAGGCAGTCTCTTTAGTAGATCTGTAGCATATTCTAAGTTTTCTGCCAATAAAACGCCGTCTCTGGTTCACTTTGCCCTCAACATTCTCTATGTCTTCTTTCCAATTGAAGTTCCTCGTATTTGCAATTCCTAGGTATTTAATCGAATTTACGCCATCTAGAATTGATTGATTTATCATGTAACCGAGGAGGATGACCTCAGACATTTCTTTATTTGGGGTCAGTTTTCAATTTTCTCACAATGCAGGTAACTTTTCTAAATCGTTTTGAAATTGGTTTATATCTTCTGATGAATTAACTAACGATGAAAGACAGTATCATCAGCAAGCCATCTAACACGGGTGCTCAGATTGTCTCCTAAATCAAAAAATGGCTCAGAGCACTATGCGACTTAACTTCTGAGGTCATCAGTCGCCTAGAACTTAGAACTAATTAAACCTAACTAACCTAAGGACGTCAAACACATCCATGCCTGGGGCAGGATTCGAACCTGCGACCGTAGCGGTCACTCGGTTCCAGACTGTAGCGCCTAGAATCGCACGGCCACTCCGACCGGCTGTCTCCTAAATAGTTTATGTAGACAAGGAACAGCAGAGGGCCTATAACACTACCTTGGAGAACGCCTGAAATCACTTCTGTTTTACCTTATGACTTTCCGTCAATTACTACGAACTGCAACCTCTCTGACAGGAAATCACGAATCCAGTAGCATAACTGACCCGATATTCCATAACCATGCAGTTTGATTACAAACCGATTATGAAGTATAGTGTTACAAGTCTTCAGCAAATCTAGAAATACGTAATCAATATGAAATCCCTCGTGAAAAGCACTCAACACTTCGTGTGGAAACGAGCTAGTTGTGTTTCACAAGAACGATGCTTTCTAAATTCGTGTTGACTGTGTGTCAATAGACCGTTGTCTTCGAGGAAATGCCTAATATTCGAAAGCATTATTGGTTCCAATATCCTCCTGCTAAGCGACGTTAATGATTAGGTCCTGTAATTTGGTGCATTACTACTACTGCCTTTCTTGAATACTTGTGTGACCTGTACAACTTTCCAGTCCTTGTGTACAGATATTTCGTCGACCGAGTATATATTATTGTTAATTATGGAGCTATTACATCAGCATACTCCGAAAGGAACCTAATTGGTATACAGTGTGGACCGAAAAACTTGCTTTTATTAAGTGATTTAAGTTGCTTCACTACTCCAAGGATAAACAGGCTGTTACAAAAAGGTACGGCCAAACTTCCAGGAAACATTCCTCACACACAAAGAAAGAAAATATGTTGTGTGGACATGTGTCCGGAAACGCTTACTTTCCATGTTAGACCTCATTTTATTGCTTCTCATCAAATCACATTAATCATGGAATGGAAACACACAGCAACAGAACGTACCAGCGTGACTTCAAACACTTTGTTACAGGAAATGTTCAAAATGTCTTGCGTTAGCGAGGATACATGCATCCACCCTCCGTCGCATGGAATCCCTGATGCGCTGATGCAGCCCTGGAGAATGGCGTATTGTATCACAGCCGTCCAGAACACGAGCACGAAGAGTCTCTACATTTGGTACCGGTGTTGCGTAGATAATTGCTTTCAAATGCCCCCATAAATGAAAGTCAAGAGGGTTGACGTCAGGAGAGCGTGGAGGCCATGGAATTGGTCCGCCTCTATCAATCCATCGGTCACCGAATCTGTTATTGAGAAGCGTACGAATACTTCGACTGAAATGTGCAGGAACTCCATCGTGCATGAACCACATGTTGTGTCGTACTTGTAAAGGCACATGTTCTAGCAGCACATGTAGAGTATCCCGTATGACATCATGGCGGTGAATCGAGTAAGTACAGTACATACTGACGAAACTAAAATGAGCTCTAACATGGAAATTAAGCGTTTCCGGACACATGTCCATATAACACCTTTCTTTATTTGTGTGTGAGGAATGTTTCCTCAAAGTTTGACCGTACCTTTTTGTAACACCCTGTATACTTCTAAGATACTGATGTTGGCAGCTCTTCTTGATTCGAATTCTGGAATAGTTACTACGTCTTTTCTGCTCAAGGAATTTATGAAGGCTTTTGCAGGACTGTCGTTGATAATATTTGCATTGCTATCGCGCATAGAACGAGTTGATTGCGTCTTCTCGCTAGCACACTGTACATACGGCCATACTCTCTTTGGATTTTCTGCCAGGTTTCAAAACAAAGCTTCGTTGTGGAAACTGTTATAAGGATCTCGCAGTGAAGTAAGTGTTAAATTTTGAGCTTCTGTAAAACATCGTCAATCTAGGAGGTTCCGCGTTGGTTTAAATTTGGCACCCTTTTTCCATTGTTTCTGCAACAGTTGAACTAAAGCTAGGTAACTAAACTCAATGTCCTAAGATGTGATGTAGTGTGCTCCTGAAAGCGCACTCACGCACACATTGACCGTCTTCGCATAGAGGACAACTAGTTATTTCCTAACCCTGAGGAAATCTTCAAACAAGGTGGCTCACTTTGCCTGATGTTTACGTCTCCAGTCGGACAACACCAACAGACCACTAGATATACAAACACCACTGACGTTGATTCATCTTCGTACTGAGTCCATCAGGAAACTCTTCTACTCTGCGAGGAAACCAGTCAGACCTACAGACATATATATGCCATGCTTCACATCAGAATTAAACAAGAAAGTACATCCTCCACAAACGTGGCATTCACACTGACAGACGATACCCTCTGCTCTATTTGGTGGCACTGTAGCCCAGTAAAGAAAAGCCAGAAAATGTCGTCTGGGGGAAAAATTCGTGGCATCGCAAATTTTTGTATAGTGGCAGGGGGAACTAGCATGAACATCATCAAATGAAAATCCTCGCCGTTGGGAAATGGTACTGCGGTATCTAGGGGGGGAGGGGGGGTGTCAGGAGCGTTCAAAGATGACTTTCTTACATTTTTTAGTATCTTGAATGTCACGGCCTCTAGCAAATATTTCCTAGTACAATATTTAACTGCATTAAATGTCCTACAAAAAATGTACCATTTGTTTCGTCTCTAGGACTAGTAGTTCCGTGTTGCAAGGGACGGAAAAATAGTTTTTAACGCTATAAATTTCATTTTTATTATTAAAGATAGTGAGGTAAGAATAAATACAAAATGTGCGTAGCCCGTCTGTGTGCTGTAGAACCCTCTTAATGGATACACTATGTTCTGGAGGTGTCAGAGCGTGGAAAGACGGGAGTAGAGTTTAGGAGTGTTGGAGATCGGACTATCGTCATGCACCTGTACAGGTCTACAAAATGAAGAGCAACAAGGCAGCCCGCCACTCTCCCTATCTCATTTCGGCACAACAAACAATTACAGTATATTTCACAAAGTTAAAAAACAGTCCTTTTCGCAGCTCGCAGCATTCGCGATTTTTCACCATCTGTGGTTTAGGGATAGCTTGTTTCACTACATTTACAGAGGTGCTGTATCCAGGCTTCAAAGCCAAACGCTTGTTACGTTTTAGATAAACATCAACAAGCACAGAAGCTCGATTCGTGCGGTATCAAGTCACCTTGATCATCATAATTAATAATAAGTTCCGGATCATTATGCCATGGTCGAATGGATTTAGCCTTAAAACCTAACGTCTCGTCACCATCTGCAGAAGACATTTTCAATCGGGATGGTAGCTACTTTGATTGTCCGATTCTCACGCAGTATCATGACGTCATATGTTTTGAATGCGCAAGCGCAGTTGGCCGTTGTCGACTGCCGTCGTCCGCATTTGCTACCACCCCATGATGGAAGTCTGGTACACATCCTCTTCAGCACCGTAATCCAGATGTAATTCCTTCCCATCAAAATTCCTGGGGTGTTTTACAGTCTCTATGGCCTGTCTGTATAACCTTTGATGGTATTCGCTTGTGGCTGCCACTACTTGAGTCCTACCGAAATTAATGTGATTGTCTCCTGGCTGCAAAGCATGTACCGCAATACCTGTCAGTCTCCCCATTTCTGCAATTGCCTTTATGCTTTTCTATTTGTTTTTTGATCACTCTTTTTTGTAGTACACACATACACCTCCCCACAACTACACAGAATCCTATAAATTCCTGCTTTTTCCCAGCGGTTGGCGAGCATTCTTGGCCGATTTTAGGTGATCTTGTGCCATCCTGGTTTGTTTGTATATTACAATGATGTTCCGTTTTTTAAAGAGTTTTCATGTGCGGTTATTAACTTCCTTAATGGAAGGAAGGAAAACATTCACCAGCGCTTGGGCATCACTGTGATTTTTACGCGGTGGTCATAACGCTCTTTTGACCTCTACGAAGAAATAAAAATCCTTGAACAATGCATCGGTGAGATGTTATAATTCTACGTCAAGCAGCTCTGGTTCGCAGATTTTCCTTACTCTGTCAACGTATTTACCATACCTCGCTTTTGTTGTGGCTGGTGGTTCCATTATCGATGTAGGTAACGGTATGTGTGCGTAGATTGTCGGTGAACCGTGTGGCTCAAGCTACCATCTTCTTTCTTGAAAACTAGCACGTCGGGAAAATTAAATCTTCCGCCTGCCTACTCCTTCATGATGAACTGGACCTGTGGATTGATCTCGTTGAGATGTTGGAGAAAACGATTCAGTTCCTTCCTCCCATGACATCACAAGACAAAGGTATCATCCACGTACTGGAACCAAATATTCGGATTGTTGTTCGCAGTTATAGCGAACTTCTTTGGGCAAATATTCGAGGAGCAAGAGCAATTAGGTGAACTGACAAATTACTTTAAGCGGAAGGCTGAATGTCTTATAGTGAGTGAAATGCTATTCCACTGAAGGAGTGGATGATGAATCTACTGGAGAGAATGAAATGAGAGAAGAAATGAGCTTTTACAGTTCACTTGATTCTAGTGGCCACCCTCCTCCAAAATCGCA
This sequence comes from Schistocerca americana, assembly GCF_021461395.2. Classification (NCBI taxonomy): domain Eukaryota; kingdom Metazoa; phylum Arthropoda; class Insecta; order Orthoptera; family Acrididae; genus Schistocerca; species Schistocerca americana. The sequence goes on along the minus strand of NC_060124.1, from coordinate 98,482,013 downwards.
AGATAAGAAAGTTCACTTGTGGAAGGCCATAGGACGCTGGAAGATATAAAACTGACTATCTTGGCTAGACAAAGATTTAGCAACTAAATTTAGGATTGCGGCTGAAATGGAGAAGGATAAAGAAAAAATAGTATACGGAGATATGATATGCTGAAATCTTTGTGCAGAATGAGACAAAGCGCACTTACTTGAGGCGCTGATAAATGGCATATGTGAAAAAGTGGAGAGTAGTTCAGTAGAAAAAAGTGCAATATAATGTTGTTGTTGTGGTCTCCGGTCCAAAGACTGGTTTGATAAGAAACCAGTCACTAGTCTTTGCAATATAATAAAGGAGAAAAAAATGCACGCAGGACATTCTTACGGTTAAAAGGAGGAAAGTAAGTATCTTACCAGTGAGGTGGGAAATTAACAGTATAGGTTGCTTATGAAGGTAGTGAATCGGTCATTCTAACAGATAAATCAGAATCGTGATAAACATATAAAGATGTTTAAAAACTGAAAAGGTGTACGTGGTTTAAGAGGTGATGTTAAGAAGTTCAGACGGAAAACTTTTATTAAAAGCAGTAAAAAGCGCAGGAAAAAGGCAGATGTACAACAAATATCTGTCTGTTGGAGAGTCACGAACTGCGATGTAGGAGGACGAGCAAATTGATGTAGAACAAATAGGTAGTCCACTAAAGAAGTGCATTGATACCAATGGTCATCACTTCGAACACCTTCTGTAAATGGACGTCCATCCTTTTTGACTATCGCTGACCATCAAAGACCTTACTGTTACACATAATTGGATTCGTCTCGGTAGCCGCTATCAGAAAATAAGTACCAAACTATAACATCCCATTTAGGAAAACGAAGTTGACCTTCATATCTGTGACGCAACCCCTCCTAGCAACAAAAATCAGCTCCAATCATACTTTCGGAGTTATTCTTGGTGGCAATAATTAGAGACTCACCCTGTATAGCAGGCGTCTGCCTCTGTTGCATTGTACATAATAGCGATATGTGCACTGCTGTTTCGAACACGCAGGATGTCAACAATCTCGGGTCAGAGTAAGGGAAGAAACAACACTATTCCATACTGATACAGGTATAGATGACAAATCCATTAATTGGCGCCAGAATGCTCATCTCCATCACTTACATGGCATAGAATGGGAGACTACATCTACATCGACTTCGACATACATACCCCGCAAGCCGCACCCATCGTACGGTGCAAGACGGAGGGTGCCTTCTACCACTACTAGGCATTTCCCCTCCTATTTCAAATAGTGCGAGTGAAAAAGACTGCCTAAAAGCCTCCGCACGACCCTTATTTCTCGTGTCTTTTCTTCAAGACCCTTGCGTGAAATGTGTGGCGGCAGTAGAATGGTTCTGCAATCGGACTCAAATGCCGGTTCTCCAAATTTGCGCAACAGCACCTTGCGGAAACAGCATCGTCTCCTCTAAAGGGATTCCCATCTGAGTTCACGAAGCATCTCCGTAATACTTGCGTGCTGATGGAGCCTACCGGTGAGAAATCTAGCAGCCCGCCTATAAACTATTTCTTTGTCTTTATTTAATCCGAGCTAGGAGTGATCCCAGACACTGTCTAACAGTATTCGAGAATGGATTCCAATACCGTCCTGTAAGCTGTCTCCTCTATGGATGCGGTACACTGTCCCAAAATTCTCCCAACTAAAGAAAGTCGAGTATTCGTCTTCCATACTACCAATCTGACTGGCTCATTCCATTATATTATGAACTAATAAATGTATTTATTACGCGGTAGTGCGAACTGGTTACACTACCGAAATGGGACAGTCACATTCCAGTTCAAAGTGATGCGTGTTGTTACCTCGCAGTGCGAGTGCGACGAGTGAGCACGAAAAGTGATCATGGAAAATACCTTCGCGTTAGCGGTGGCAACTTGCTGTTAAAGTCATTAATTTTACTGACAATGAGAACGACACACGTGTGACAGCTCCGACTGAGAAGGCGACAGAAGGTGAAAGAAAATGTTAACTAGCAACAGTTAAGTAAGTCAAGGCCGTCTTAGTTATGGGAGGAAGGAGAAAATACAGCGTAAAGTGGGCTTCAAGAGTCTATCTCAAAGCAGAATAACTAAAACGCACATAACATTGACAGCAATAGTACAAAGAACTACATTCACTTAGATTGCTGTATGGAAAACATGTAAGAAATCACAATGGCAGAGATCTGAAAATACTACAAAACGTTGAAGTAAGACGAATTTCGATAACTAGTAACATGCAATACACGGCTAAAATCCTACCTGTATCTCAAACCCCAGCACCAAGCATGCTGGATAGTTCTCCGTGGACATAATATTGAAGGTCAACGTTTAAACGCTCATTATATAATCTACACTTGGCGGGCTCAGCCCTTCTGGTGTGTCGTAGTTGCTTCCTCTCAACCGTATGCGTAAGAAATCCCACTAAAAAAAAGGCTCAGACTTTCCAGCGTTTAACTGATTCCCTACAACCGCAAAACACAACTGCGCCCTTCAACATAGTAAGCTTCGCATTGGTGTACAGATATATCCACCAACATCCTTTGGACTTCAGTTATGGGTGAGCCATGTCAGAGAGGCCGCATGAACTGTGCGCGAAAGATATTTATGCGCTCATGATGGCGCCAACTGCCTGTAATGCTCCTGAGATCGAGGAACCGCAAGACTGTATGGAACACAACACGGCGCAATATACGTAGACCGTTTTTACAAACGTACGTATACGCTCTCAGTGGTATATTCTCTTCAATGACCAGACGATCGATAAACTACCTCTTATTACCCCAGTGCAACTGCAGCTTGTGAGGTTTGTTGAAGAATTCACTCTCGGATACACACATACACTTGTAATACAGTGGCAAAGACATGGATGTATAAGATGTGAAACCTAAAACTCCTTCATCGTACAGCCAGCAGTCATACAACCGCTAAGGAACTGCTTATACCAGACAAACTCCGGTGTTCACTAGCAACAAAGCAACACTTTAATATGGATGACTACACACACTGGAGCGTGTATAGCAGATAAAAAGACAAGCGAATATCAATGAGTACTTTGCTTGAATTCTATACGAACTTTGGACGATAGCAGACGACCCAAACCACAAGAGCAGCTTTCGGAATAAGCTCAGAATATTCATACTAAATTTACCCTACCCACCTGATAGCTGTGGAAGACCGTAAGATGAAGAACGCGTGTAACACACAGACTAGCTGAATACGATAAAAACATTACAAGAGTATGTGCAATGATCAGCGATAGCAACCAGTCCAAAGTCGCAGTTTACTACAGAGGCTTTACTGGTATCGGAAACGTATATTCGATCTATGTGACTTGCAGCGCAATGGGATAGAAATGTGTGTGAGAGACAGTATTTCCTTCTAGTATTTCCAATCTCACGTGAAGCTGGATACCAGAAATTAAGGTATTCAGGTCTGAGCTTTGGTCCTTGGCACGGAGGACGCATTTAAGGTCGCCACCAATAACCATACCGTCAGGACTGCATCCTTGATCGTGAGGATTTCGTTCTGCGAGAGGAGAGATCGCTGTCACCTCATGATGGAGCAAGAGGTGGCTCTGCAACTGTTTACTTGACACTGGTAAGCGGAACACAATCACGGGGCATTATGTCAGTGCCAATGTATATATATCTCTATCAACGTTACTAATAGTAATACAGCCTATAATATAGAGTTCGTAAGCCAGCGCTTCTTGCAGTAGAACGATATCAGACTGGTTACCATACAAATAGTCTTCATGACATTTCAAATATGATTGATTTTTAAAGTCGCGATGTTGTCATTTTGTTACAGCGCCATATTTCTTTGCGCTTCTGAGTGAGATAGACTAAAACGGAGTATACGCCAAAGGTGTACCCCCTCCAGCTGCAACCTCGGCTTTAACTGCATGCTGCTCTGCCCGCCACCGGCACCTGAGCCGGTGGGCGTTGCTGCGTGACGGCGACATGGGGTTGCCTGGTGGCCAGGTAGTGCCTACGAGAGCTCTGTGGCAGCTGGTAGCTGCTATGCTTTAACCCTTACTTTGCAGACACCGCTCCGTGTCTTTTACAGTTACCAACAGTGCTTTCATATGTTCCGTTTGCTCTCGTATGCTCTCTGGCTCCGTCATTCTCTCGACTTGAGTATTACACGAGGACTGTGATTCGCATCAGCTGCCACTTTCCTGTGTAACGTAGGCTTTCTCGGCGAATTTCGAAGTCTTCTTGGGAGATCAACCGAGTCAAGGCGGCGTTCTGCGACAACGTTTTGATAAGCTGCCCACTCGTCATCTTCAGGCGAGGTGTCGGGTTAATGTCCGGTTCGTATCTTTATATCCGCTGGAGCACAGGCTCGCCTGCTTTGTCTGCAACAGCGGGCCCACGCATCTCCGGAAGTGGCATCGAGGTGGTGGTGGGATGGTGTATCCTTGTATCGCGCCCTGGTGCTGTCTGTCTAGCCCATTCGCTGCCTTCGCCGCTTCGACAGCAGATCGCTAGCGCTACATTCCACGTGAAGCTCAGTAGGAAACCGCTGTCCGATTGACAAGATCGTCATGGACTGACATATCCACTGTCGATTTGATGACAGAGTCCCAGAAACAGTCTTTTTTTCCAGCAGAACATCTGTGTCTGTTGAATAGAAAACGTATAGCCCGTTTTGAGGCTGTGCTCTGCCACTGCAGACTTGTCCGAGACGAACGATGCCCACATTTTTTGAACGGCTCAACGAAATACACCGGTGCCTCTGGACGGTATACTGTTTTCCACATTCGCAACTGAAGCTGTAGATTCCAGGTCTAGTCTGTCTTTCACTGAGCCAAGCGTATTTTTAATTTTAGCCGATGTGCGGAAAATAGTGTTAATACTGCTCGCCTACAACATACTGGTAGTTTCGGTCGTGGACGGCCCAATGTACGGAAGGAACGCCAGACGCTTTGCGCCTTCGTCAATGAACTTCACCAAGAGCCGTGCAACTTAAAATGTAATTTTATTTTATTTTCAAAGTTACTAGTTTCAGCTCTTGAATATGTCATCTACAGGCCCCCTGTGCAACTCTCCCGATAAACAAAAGTGCCATATAGACCCATAAATCTTTATATGACATTTTCGTTTATTTGGAGAGATGAATATGGGGCCTGAAGATCGCATATTTAAATGCGGAAACTGGTAGTCTTCAAACTAAAATAAAATAACATCTTAAGTTTTAGTGAATTTCGACAGTCACTTAACTAGCCGATGCGCCGTGTCCATGATGGACCAACAGAGACTTTATGTCTTCTTTCGGATCGTCTTCTACCTTCTTCTTACTCGGCTGCTGAGTGCGTCTTGTCTGTGTCTTCGAGAATCCGTTTTTGCGGAAGGTTTCTCTCAAATGCTGCAATTTGGTGGACAGACACTTCCTGACACATATGTCTCGAGTTCTTAGCACCAGGGTGGCGAGCGCAGATTCGCTTTATTTTCAATGGTGGCAGCTATTAGCGTTTAGGTACAGGTCATTGCGTGTATTTCTTCTATGAACAGAATGTCACAGAGTGCCATCATATTTCTTCCTTATCTGGAGCCGGCCGCTGTGACAGAGCGGTTCCAGTCGTTTCAGACCGGGACCGCGCTGCTGACCCGGTCGCAGGTTTGAATCCTGCCTCGGGCATGGATGTGTGTGATGTCCTTAGGTTAGTTAGGTTTAAGTAGTTCTAAGTCTAGGGGACTGATGACATCAGATGTTAAGTCCCATAGTGCTTAGAGCCATTTGAACCTTATCAGGATATCGAGAAAAGCAGGTATCCGTTTACTTCTATCTCAGTGGTGAACTTTATATCGTCGTTTGAAGAAATTACTTCAGTTTTTCTTCTCCATGGGTAACACCACGGATATATACCTGCTGAAAGATTTTGGTTAGAGACGAGCGGTTTCGAGAGCTGATTTCTCGAAGTGTTCCATGTACAGGTTTTCTGAAGAACTTTCCACTCCATGGGAAGTATATGGATGTGAGCGAGTGGCGGAAGAGTTCCGCAGTGTCTTCTTCAAAGAAGCTCCCTAGTATTGTCAAGGATTCTCCTAGTGGTACCGTGCAAAGAGACACGTGATGTCGAAACTTGCCGGAAAGTCATCCTATTCCAGATCGATCTCTTCAAGCACCTTCACAGCCTCACATTAGTTTTTGACGTGGTGTATACAGGGACCCACGAGAGGCTTTACTAGCTGCGCCAGGTGTTTAGCTATTGTTCCTCCTCTTCCACTGTGTCCTTTGTATCTCTGTCTGCGCGCTTTCTTGTTATCTGACGGCATATTTTCCGACGGTGCCTGTCCTTCGTGGGGTGGAAGAGCTAAAGTGCTCTCCAGCTGTTCCAGTCTCTCACTGGGAGAGACACGACGAGAAGCGTCAGCAAGACGGAAATATAACTCAACGTGAAACTATTTACTTCCCACCAGCAGAACTTCTTTTTTTAAAAAAGGCTATTTAATTTGGGATACCATACTTTACACACGGAGTATAAAATTTCAGCTTTTAGAAAGAAGGTTTTCTAAGTCGTTATTTTCAAGAACGAAGAATTCCACTTTTAAGGTTTCCTCACTGAGGAGCACATTCACAACGGAAGTGAAGCATGGATTTATTTGGTCATATGAAACGAAATTTTAATTCCGAGAAGAGTATCTATTTTTTGTAAGACTGGAATTTTATTTTTGTTTTCAAAGGGGAAGAGCTTTCAGTTTAACACAAGAAGACGTTTTCTTTCAAGTTTATATTATGAAGACAAAGAGAAAGTAAAATATAGAAACTAGCCACCAGAAGCTAAGAAGGAGGGAGATCTGAAGAGCTATAAGTGGAGATGGGAGAAATAACACAAAGTAAAGAAAAACATACTAAAGTGTCAGACTAGAAATCAGATGCTTGGGTTTTCATCCTCGGTCATGGGTAGGATTTTTATTCGTCACTTTTTCTTTCACCTTTGACAATTTTTGTTGACGCGAAAATGTCGAACTGCTCCGTCGTTCGGAATCCATTTTAAACTGTAGGTCCCGCTATAACAGGTTGTGCGTGTCACTTCAAAGGTCGGAGAAGGCAATGATTTATCACCTTGACTACTAAGGCACTGTGGTATTCAAATAATCTTCGGATTGATGACTACTTTACTTTTGCTTACTAGCTATTCCAGTATTCAATATGCGTCAAATATAACCTGTTTTGTGTAACTATACGTCTACCAGATATAAGTTCTTGTTACTAACTAATCTTGACTACTAAGGCACTGTGGTATTCAAATAATCTTCGGATTGATGACTACTTTACTTTTGCTTACTCGCTATTCCAGTATTCAATACGCGTCAAATATAACCTGTTTTGTGTAGCTATACGTCTACCAGATATAAGTCCTTGTTACTAACTAACGACACTACTTGTTGATCTAAGGCCCCAAGATGCTTCCCACTGAGATTTTTGATTCATAACATTTCTTGACGATTTTAATTAAGTGCAGTAAAGACCATAGTAAATGTATTACCAGCACCCTCCGGAAGCGATGGTAAAAAGATTTCACAGATCAGTCTTTTTTTTTCAGTCACAACTACTAAGTAATTGATTTATTCCATAAATATAACTGATCGGATGGTTTCTGTCATCGAAGGTCTTATGGTATTTAATTTCTAGGTTAAATTTCTTTTACTTCCGTCTATGATCACAAAACTGATTGGTTCTTATGCTGCCAGTCTCGCTCAGCGATAACCATCTTCAGATCTGCAGCAAAACGTGCGAAAAATCAAATACAACTAGTCGACAATGTACAACTTAAAACATTAAACATAGACCATAAGGAAAAGTTTTTCTGGTATACATGTGGAAAACATGCGCTAAGAATATGACGAGGCACACCTGTTTTAAATCATGTCCTAATATTATGAAACCCTAGTGGCATCATAAAAAAAGACACACAAAATCACAGCCAGAGAGTATGAGCGTGCGTAAACTCGTTAGATGTTACTACTGTAAGTCTGAACATATTCGTAAATTACATAAATTTACGAAATGCGATAAGATGTAGAATACAACAGGTGAGGTCTATAGTGAAATTACGAAGTGTGTAAATTATTTCAGAGAAAAATGCAATAAAACAAAAACATTTGAAGTTAGATTTAAAATTGTTAAACCGGGAATGTTTAAGTGACAATATATTATTCTGAGACGTTCTTATCGTGACTTTTTGATAAAAATGATGACATAAATGTAACAAGCTTACGGAGATAGCAGAACAATATAAATGATGAAATATCTAGGGAGAGAAGCGATATGCAAGAAACAAAAGATTGAAGTAATTAATGAACACCCTTTGTTATCGTGGCCGCTAGAATACAGCGTAGGCGAGCAGAGGAACTCCATCGCCAGAGGGGCTCTCGTAGCTAGTGAGACGCCTTTCCAAGAAAAGATGAATATACCTTTTACCACTCACTTAGTAAGATTATCTAGTTAATGAAATATTTAACCAGAGAAGGATCAAGAAAATACCAGAGTAATACGAACAATGTAACAAATTATTACTGACGGATATATGTAGGCTTACAATAGCGAATTCTCCTGAGCTTAGGAAACGAATACATTTTGTGGCTGGCGAACCGCTGTGTTATGAACAACAGCGCAGTTGGTAGTATGACACTGCCGGAAATGTGGCCTAGTTTACACCACATTTTAGTTATGTGTGACGATTATGAGCTGATTTTGTGTGTATTTTTTGATGATGCCACAATCAATTGGATATGCAACTAAGCCGCCGCTTCTGAAAGGTAATTTACAGATTGCATTAAATGTGAAATTCTTAACATTACGTTAATTCCTTGTTCGGCACCCACACTTCGTTGCAGTTGCTTGTTTTCCCACACCATGATTGTGATTCTTTTGAGAAAAGGTAACAGAATGTCATTTACTGAGAACAGAAAAGTTACTTTAATATTTCATGGAAAGGTATTTAATTTGAGCGTTATAGTGGGGGCTACGCACTTACATTTTCTCAGACAAGAAAGCATTTCAGCTGTTCTCGACAGTTATCACGGGGCTGCAGCCCCATTTAACTTGATGTCACCTCTCTGAAGGGCAGTGAAAGCGCAATTTTAGCTCTCGTGTGCAGGATGGAACGACTGGGGACCAGATGCAGTCGCGCTGGACTCGAAAGGGTCAAGGAGTTTCAGCCGCACGATGTCAGTGAAAAGGGTTGAAACGTCCAAAAGCGTCTGCAGAGTTAAAGGTTCTCAAGAACGCATTCCTGTAGCTCACCACACTGCAGATTTTCATTCTCGACCGCGTAGTATATGGGAATTAACGTCCCAAGGAAAGGCTTGAGTTCACTGATATCTTTTATGACAACCCCTACGGCTTTCTCGTTTCGATTTTGAGGGGCGGTGTGTCCGGAATGTTTTCCTTGGTCTCCCAGGAGGAAACAGCTTACTTACGACACTCTGCTTTGCGGATCTGGCCTTCACTGCACAGGCGTCAAAAGAAGGGAAGAAATCTGGCCCAGAATGGTTGTGATGACCTCCGTGTGACGTATTTAGGCAAAATTATAGTGAAACTTATGTGAGAAAATGAAACACCTACAGCCGTCCTTATGTTAATATTTATTGTGTGGCTAGAAGTTTCGGTGCTTCAGTGCACCATCTTCGGGATTTAGCTGATGCCGAGAGGGTTAACAGCATCCGTATACACAATGCATCAGAGGTCAACATCTATGAAACCTATAATTATGGATAATGGAATGTAAGGCGAAATGTTAGGGCCCATATACCATCATGTGTCATTTCCTACTACTACCTTATTGACATAAATACCTCTGAAACATGTAGGCCCTTGACAATCACAATTACAGTTGATTATAACAAAGATTGGATAAGAGATCAGATCTCATTACAAGGACAATAAACGCAAGTAGGCCTCGATAAATCAGAGTTTCAGCTAATGCATACAGTGAAATAGTCTTACTTTAATTAAAAGGGAACAGGCAGGCCTTCAATAATAACAGCTTCAATTAAGTAAAATTACCAGGTAGATAACCGGAAATCCTTCAAAAATAACAGCTTCAGTGAAGTAAGGCGACCTAATAGAAAACAGGCGGGCGTTCAATAATAACACCTTCAGTTAAGTAGAATTTCCAAATAGAAAACACGCAGGCCTCCAATAATAACAGCTTCAATTAAGTAAAATTACCAAATATAAAACTGACAGGCCGTCAATAATAACAGCTTCTGTTAAGGAAAATAGCCATATACGAACAAGCAGACCTTCAATAGTAAGCGCTTCAGTTAAGTAAAATTACCAAATAGAAAACAGACCTTCAACGATAACAGCTTCAGTGAAGTAAGTTTACCATATAGAAGACAGGTGTGCATCTAATGATAACAGCTTCAGTTAAGCAAAATTACCAAAATAGAAAACAGGCAGGCCTTCTGGAGTATATTAAGGAATCGCCTATGAACTAATGGCGCCACACAAGCCCCTTAACGCCCACCGTTGACCACATCAAATGCAAAAGGGACTAACCGATGTGCTCCATTTACTTAAACAGGAACAAATTTGTAATATTCATATTTCGACCTTGTGCCGAATGATAATGGCCCTAAGTCAATCCAACTGTTCGGTATATAAATGGTTCTGAGTCCACGGCTATCGTGGACACTTGATTTAATCATTATATCACCAATAGAACCCTAAGTATGAATCACGGAAGTATCCCGTTTTTATGCTTTGCGCTTTGGAACATATTAAGTAGCGCACCACTTTATCGTGTGGCTTGATCTTCGATGCCGCTCTTTTCATTTAAGCATTGGGGCTGCATCTTTAAGAGAATTTAAATCTGTCAGGAAAGAAAGATAGTCAGATGGAATAGCCTTGGGCCTAAAGTAAGGGACCATCAGCGGAATTTGCCATTAATTGAAAATGCTAAACCACGGAAAACCGTTTTCAAGGTTACCAGCGGACGGATTCGAACCACCTCACCTCGCAAATCCAGTATCTGCTAGCTCAGAGCCTCGATCCGCAGATCTATCCCGGTCGTTGGAGAACTTGAAAAAACTGATTGTTGTATACAGGTTTAAAATAAATTAAAATCAGTCATAACAAAAGACATTGCATGTTTTTACTTTAACAGTGCACGTCTGACCTCTTGACGGTGAACGAATGCTTGTGTATTTTAAGATTTAATTGTGGGTGGAATTCTTGGCTTCAGTTATTATAGCATTAAAAGAATGTACAAAAAGCTAGCTGAAAAAAATATTCCAGATACGAAAGAAATATAGAATGATTTATCCTCACATACCTCTTCCACTCACCACAAACCTCTTCCAATCGTTCCGTATCGGAAATGGTTTCCGTAAGAGTACTATGCGGGTGACCAGATTGGGTGATATTTTGCCATTTGGACTGCTAATGATAGAATTTGGAGCAATTTTTTTAAAGAAATGCACACATCGATAAATGGGAGATATTTTTGTTGATCAGCACGGTATCTGGACGACCCATTCAAATCATAGTGTATTTTTAAGCCCTGATTTTGATATAATGTTATTTGTAGTGTTGTTTACTGCTTCGCCGCCTTGTGAAATACTGAATTATTGCAGCCTCAAAGTTCTACCAGTCTCCAAATAACCAGTCCAGGGTAACATAAATGATTAAGGTGTGTGAAATCTTATGGGACTTAACTGCTAAGGTCATCAGTCCCTAAGCTTACACATTACTTAACCTAAATTATCCTAACGACAAACACAAACACCCATGCCCGAGGGAGGACTCGAACCTCCGCCGGGTCCAGCCGCACACTCCATGACTGCAGCTCCTTAGACCGCTCGCCAGAGCTAACATTAAATAGCTGTAGGTAGGTAATTAGACTCTTATAGTGGTGTGTACATATTTTTAACTTATCGTAATTCAAGTGGACGAATCAAAATTGGTTTTCCTCTTATGTCTTGTCACAAACGCATCCACACTTGGAAACCATCATAACAGTATACAGCACAAAAGCAATAAACAGCAACATTTACATTAAATTCAACTACATGTAAGTATTGAATCGATTAGCAAAACAACAACTGAGCTCAGTAAGGCCAACAATTTATAGTAGCTGGTTTGGCTAAATTAAGGGTGGTCGAAAGCCGATAGTGCGGTCGATATATAGATTGCTTAAATCTATCGAAAGCACTGTTGACTATCGATAGTTAGTTTCGTCATATGAATAAGAATGTTTACGATACACGACGCGGATACTAGGTCGTCGTAACTTCATTCAGGTGATACGGGGCTCCGGCCCTCCGGAGCCCTCACCGCTTTGGCTACGCGCTTAAGCCAGAATAACTGTGCATACGATGGTGAAGCATTATCAAAGAACCGAACATCACAGATGTAATGAAAACAGGCTGGGTTTGTGCAATTTCTTTTCAAGAGGGAAAAGCTTTTTATAGCTTCTTAGAGCACGGAGATATGCAGATGCTTTCTTGCACGTTGAATTTACGTGATCAGTCCAGTTTTGATTTTCATCTATTGTTACTCTTAGACTCAATGCTGAAGGAGAGAAGTTGGTACTTGTCCCGCTTAGGGTTAAAGTAGATAAAGATCCCCCATATTACGCGTTAATGAGCCTACAAAGACAAACCATTACCGCATGAATTTTGGGTGCGTTGAGCTTTAACCCTACGTCCTGCACCCATTTCCAAAGAGCACACAGATCGATATTGAGAATGTCAACAGCTCTCTTCACGATCATTGGTTTTGCATTTAGAGACAACTGGAGGTAGTCAGAGTATGTGTGATTTTAGCATTCGGAAAAAAACTTATGACACATTGTTTACGCAGAACGAAAAGAATATACGACCTAACACCGAACTACGGCCGATGCCTGATACTACCTGCTTCCATTGTGAATATATGGAGCCGGTCATGAAGCATTGCTGGCGAGATGTCAGGCATGAGCGAAACCATGCACTGTACTTCGTAAGAAATTTAGGCTCCTATGACTGGCAAGTAAAATGTCATAGTCGACAGTGTCAAAGGCTTTACCGAAGTCTAAAAATCTCATTGCATTTTCCTCTTGTGCATCTATGAAAAGCATCTCCTCATATTTTACATTTATTAAGACAGATGTTATGCTGCGATATTTACAGAACCCTAACTGGCAATCGTCAGGTCGTAGTAGTTTTTTAGATGGTCGTGGACTATATATTCTAACATCTTGAACAGTGCAGGAAGACTGCAAATAGGACAGTAATCAGAGGGTGCTACGGCAACATCCTTTTCAGGTAGTGGCTTAACTAGTCCATGTTTCCCGGCCTCAGGAATAACACTCTAGGTCAAGAAACGGTTTAAGATATCTCTTATACTGGGCAGCAGTGTGTCTGTAATAGACTTCATAATTTGTGTTCAAATGCCTCCTGTACATGCTGATCTGATACACATAGTGGCTGTATTGAAGGTGTTGCAAATAACATACTGTAGACAGAATTTCTCATGGCTACAAACATTTACTACCCATGAGTCTCTGTTTGGTTTGTAGTTCACTTGTGGTTGTAGGTAATGCGAAGTACCGATTCAGTTCATCGGCTGGGACAATGGCTGCAGCTTTCACTCTGCTTGTACCAAAAGCACGCAGGTTTTTCCATAGTCCTAGGTCTGTTGTCGGTTAGTGAACTGGCATGTCTGAGTTTTGATTTTCTCACAGTTTGACTGACTCTATGGCGCTTGTTCTTATAAGTAATATTTTGAAGCATGGGGTGTAGTATGTATGGATATTTAAAGGAAGATGATTTTGTGTTTGTTCAAGGCAGAATCACATTTCCAGGCTCTACATTTTAAATTGGCTGCTTTGAAATAAAGTTGCAGGTTTTGGGTGAAGTTCGTGGTTTAATGAACACCCTACAAAAACTAAATATTATCTTTTAGTGCTTTAAAAACAAAAGTGTTACAGTTTTATTCATTCTAAAGTTTAGTTTGGCGCAAATGTTGATGTTGGAGGAAGGGGGAAGGTGGTACTAGCAAATATCTGGTTGCACTCTGGAGTAATGATCTCAGAAAGGTTCGGAATCACTATTCTAGGATGTAGGTGATATGTAAAAACAGAAAGTAGTAAGTAAATTCCTAAATTAAGTTTGGTTATCCACAGATGTGTATCACAAGTACTAACCGATGATATGATTTCAAGTCTCGTAAAATGTATACAAAATACACAAACATATATCCACCAGATCTCAAATTTGAACACAGAGTATGCTACTATTCTCATCCTGTAAGAACAAAGCACAGATGACAGTGAGCTAGCGGTATAATGGTGGATACCAAGTTTAATTACCTCACAACCAGATACATTTTTACAAGGGTCGTTCAATAAATAATGCCTCTCCAAAATTTTTCCTTGGAACATACTTATTCTTAAGAGTTTCAAAATGGTGGCAATAACAGTCAATAATTATTTTACATGTGGCATTTTACTCTACAGTAAATATCAAGTTCTACGGCCTTACGCTAGCGTTGTGTAAGAGCACCTATTCCCAGTTGGTAGGAGGACGTGCTCGTGCCCACGTCTTCGCTGCACGAATTACGCTCTCATCATCTTCAAATTGTGTATCACATACAGAATCCTCAAAATAGTCAAGACATAAGTCCGAGGGTGCCAGTCCTGAGTCTATGAGGTAATGATGTCCACAATATTAGGTGACGTGTGTCCGTGTTTTGAGACCTGTGTAAAGGTGTGACTTTACATGTTGAAGGGATGTCTCTTTTGGAGTCTTGTCGCACCGAATACGTCGGAAACGGTTCTTGAATTTGTTGAGAATATTCATACATGCTTCTGAATTAATGGTTCATCGTTTGGCAACACGTCCACCGGAATAGCACCATCAGTATCCAAAAAGGGTGTAATGACTTTGCCAGCAAAGCTACTTCGAATTGCTTCTTTTTTGGTGATTTCACACGATAGTGACTGCCTCTTTGTTCCTCATTCGAAGATATGCTCTCAGTTTTCTGCACCTATAACGATACATGACAGAAAGACCTCACCATTGGCCTCAAACTTCTACAGCAATTCAGATGAGATGGGTTCCCTTTCAATGATGTGATTTATTATGAAAATTCACGGAAATCATGTTGAGCACGCCTTTGAATATCAAAGAGTATCGTAATACCATACACACTTAAAATACGCACCTATAATTACAAAGACAGTTGTCGAGCTGTGAAGTACCGATATGCACTCGTAAAGTCATCCACTCGATCCACCAGGTCAGGAGCAGGGCCTGCGACTATAGTGGACCTCAGTTACTGCACTTAATGACGCTTTAACACTATTTGCCCAACGTCACACTGTACTTCTAGCGATTACTACGTTACCATACCTAGGACACAAAAGTTTATGAATATACACCACGAAATCTATTTCCTCGGCCGAGAATCCTATGAGAGCAACCAAATGAAAACAACCGATTGAGTTGGTTCTACTTTTATACGTCACTAGGACTATTCGCTCATTCTTTTCAAAGAAAGCAGTCTTGAACGCAACCGAATGAAGGAGTCGACCAAGTCCGCCATAGCTTCGCATATTGACTAAATTATTCATTCTTTGCTTTCAAGTGAAATCAGTCTGTAGTTTTTCTATGAAAAGAGGTATATTTTTAAACTGAAATCAATATGTAGTTCATTTGTATTCGTTATTTCAACTGAAACCACTCTTCAGTTTTTTAGTTGACTGAGCTACTCATTCTTTCTTCTGCGTGAAATCAGTAGTCAGTAATTTTGTTAGTTGATGGTACACAGCGACATCAGTAGTGCACAACAACAGTATACATACGCTCTGAGGGTGATCCTACATCTGCGGGTACGTAATTAAGTACTAAACAGGCTAATTCTTATGTCCACTATACATTTATCAGGAGATTTTTATCAGATGCATCTCACATGTGCGATAACGAAGTAAGCTGATGTAGTTTTGGGGGAACAAAGTTGAACGTACACGTTATGGGACTGTGAAGACGAAAAGAAAATTGCAAAATTAACTAAAAATCATTCTAATCTACCTCTTAGAAACACAGTGAGCCATTTATTTGATTATAAGATTAAGATGTGTTTGTGTGTTTGAATCTTACGGGTGCCCAAAAGCGAGGTCATCGGAGCTCGTACTGTTATCAAAACAAACGAGTTTGAAGTTAAGCTCTAAAATTAAGGTTAAGATACTGTAAAAAAAATTATATACAAACCATATCCATGCACAAAAACCCGATTACGTTTTTTGGCCTTTGACTGTAGCCGGTATAGTATCTCACGGGAATGAAGAACTATCGTTTACATTGACGCATCGGTAATTCAACTTCACAGTTACCTCTACATCCATAAACCGCGTGTAACCACTTTCACTTCTCTTTGGACAGCTGACCGCGACAGTTTTAATCTCTACATCAACGGGCCATTGAGTTGTGAACATAAATACCCTATCATTTTGACAATGTTAAATCGCTAATGTTAACTGCACTCTTATCGCCTGCCTTCATTGTTTCATTTCAGCTCAGGTTTTTGTTCAGATTTATGAGTAGGCGTTTACGTGCTAGTGAGACAGTAGGTGGTGTGGGAATGGAAGAAATGATATGACTGGGAAAAAAGTGACCTTCGTGATAAACTCAACGCGATATACAGTACCCAAAAGAATGATTCTTGTTCTAAACATATATAAATTAAATAAATTCGAAGAAAATTAAAGGATGAAGACAAATCATTCTAGTGAAAAAAATACTTACAAGTGACAGTATATGCTCAAAAAACAAGAGACTGAATCATCAAACAACCAACAAAATTATTTCTCATGTGCTTTATGTTTGCGTCACTACAGCAATTACCGCAAGAGAATTCTCAGTGATGGGTTAAGAGAGATAGTGAGAGGGTGAGAGAGGGAGGGGGGGGGGAGAGAGAAAGCTTCATATACTTAAATAAAAAGCGTAATAGTTAAGTAATTTTTTAAATGCAGCACCAATTATTAACCTTCAGAACCCAGCGAAAGTAGTCCATAGTTAATGCCAGAAGTTCTAAAAATTCGAAATTAAGTAAATAAATACATATTTATGGAAATATTTCATTTTTAGCAATACACTTCACGTTCGCCTTTCCTCAGATGAGGTACGCTATTCGTCTCTTAAAGAAATTAGCAACCCTATTCAAACTTGGTACGTAAATGGAAAGGCTGAAAAATGTAAGTGAAATGACTCAAACCCGTACGAAAACACTGGTATTACTGACGTACCCATCGTAGACTTCTGTCACTCGGCTGTCAGACGTTGCGTGAAACCTCTTAAACACTGATAATGAGTGAAAACATCCGTGTAACTGGTGTGGTCGCAGAGACTAGTTTTATCCGATTCTTTCATCTGATTAAAAAAGTTGACTGAACTAGAAAACAACTGAGTGGCCAATATCTGTCACAAACCTGTCGGTTGTGTTCCATCAGTAGCGCAGAGCCATTGCTGTCCGCTTCTTGCATTTGTTTTTCGAGTATAAGGGAGTTCTTTACAGTTTTTTCCGTTTTTTACTTCGAGTTTCATATTTCCCTTTCGGTTTTGTTAGGGTATTGCCACATGTGCAATTTCAGATCCTCCAGGTGGTGAATTTTGTGATCTTCATGTGTTCGGTTTCTTGGGAAGTTTTTTGATGTGAGTCAACATTAATTTAAAGTTGAACGATTTGCAAAGGTTTGCCTTTTGCCCTTTTTTTGTCCAATTCTGTCCAGGACCGTCACTTACTATATTTTTCATTGATTTTTCTTTCCATTTAAATTATAACTATATTTTGAAATTTTCTTCGGAGATTCTACTTATTTCGTCTTCCAACTATTCTCAAAATATCTCTCCTTTTTGGGAATTTTTTTTCTTTCGTCTTCGTTGATTGTGGAATGGTAATGGATTATTGTATAAAACAAATTTGTACATTTAAAATAGTGATGGTCTTACAATGGGGACTGCAACTTAGCGAAGAGTATTGAATGTTTTTCTAGGTACAAAGAAATGCAGTCCCAAGATGAAGTGTTCTTCACAAATTCTGCCTTATCTCAGAAGCTTCTGTGGATCCCAGGGTGTAATACTTTGTGGTATGTGCAACTTATTTTCTGGTTTTGGTATGATTAAAACTTTTTCTTCTAATATTTTACTTGGTTGTTGTTTTAGAACATTTAACATGAAATTGACATTTTACATTCCAAAAATATTTTTCTTCGTGGGCATGATTTCAGGGTTTTTAAGATTATCTGGCTTACTTTTCATGGGAGTTTGGACTCTCCAGAATCAATAGGCCCAATTGCACTACCTATGGCAACGGTGGATTTGTCTATTTAGCTAATAACAGGAACAGTTGTCTGAAATTTAACTTGAGGAAACAAAGACAGTGCATCGTTTCAACAGAAGCTGGCCATAGAAATGCCTATTGTGAGAACTGTCACGTCAAAAGTGGAAGTCACTAAGGGTAGTGCCTCTTCTACCTTCTTCATTTCTGAGTTTTCTTCTTCATCCGTTGTCGAAGCCGTTGATGCACTTCGCCTACTACAATAGAGAGGAGCCAATACAGGATGCAGTATTACATAAGAAAAAGGGGATAAATTCATGTTAGTCCTAACATCTTGGCAAATTACGTAACATAAAATTGAAACACCCTGATTAATTGCAGATGATAAACTGGAGGAAAACAACAGTACTGCAAATCTCAGACAGCTACATGCACATCAGTATGTAACACTAAGGTATATATCCATTCTGTTACTATTTATTTGTTACTGCTTTTAGTCATGTAACTACGATGATCTCAAAACCTGTTATGTGTTATGAAGCAAAAGTTCTTTACATTATTCACCGAGGTTAAATGAACCCACTGAAGATGTAGAAACTTCTCAGAAAGACGCCTGGGTTTTAAAACAAGGAGAATTCGTGTTTTCTCAAAGCAAACCCACCTTTCCAATATATACAAGGAATCAAACACGGACAAGAAGAGGACTTCAACCACATGCTGAACTACATACGTACTGCCTGTAAATTATCTCATTGCTAGACTCTTTACTTATGAAATGGCAGAAATTGAAAGACTTCAGGGTGCCAAAGCTTTGTATCTGACCACTGCCACTAATAAACACTAAGATAATGTGTAGACCCTACAACGGTGTTGTAGCCATTACATATTAGCTGTAGCGATGGGCTGTCAACTTGTTCGTTTATAGAGAATAATGAAGCGTTTTGTTAACTATTGCGGGAACTACCTGCAACTAGGGGAAGTCATTTGCATGATATATTTACGCATATTAGATGTGTATTAGTTGATTTTACTGTCATACATGCCTGATACAAAGTGAAAAATAGGTGTGTAGTCGGTGGACTATATGAGGAAGACGTTCACTTAATCGATTAACAATCTGTAATCTCCACCATGTTGTGCCTCATGTCAAAGCTATAATTTGAATGAATTGTAACTTTTGGTAACTTACGTATCCGTCATTTACTTCTAATCCTACTTCCCTGGCTACTTTTTAAATAGTTTTCTTTCCAGTATCTTCAGGTCGTCTAAGTTTTCAGAAATTAATGCTACATCATGCGCAAATGCAGCACCTTAATTTTTTCCTATGCTAATTCCCTGCTCTGCTATGTTTGCTGCATACAGTTCTTCCTGTATTATAATGCTGAACAAAAGTGATGATGTTCCAAAAGCAGTGGAACATTCTTCTTCCACTCTCAACATCTCTTCTGATTCTGTTCGTGGAAATTTTACAATATTTGTTACCGTCTTCGGTATTCGAAAATTCTGCATTTTACCTCACAATTTTTCTCCAATTATTCTGCCACTGGCTTTCTTAAAATCAACAAAATATATTCCCACAAATTTTTGTCGAATTCACCAAATTATGATATAGATTCTTTTGGTACATAATTTATATCTCGTCAGTGGTGGAACATTTCTTCATAAATCTCATTTTTCTTACCTGTTACTTCTTTGAAACATGGTTCATGCCTCATCTGGAGAGTCTTTGAGAACATTTTTAGGCTGTGCTAAGTAATGATATTCCTCTATAATTTCTGCATTCTCGTTTATCGCACTTTGTATGGACTGGTTCTATGATCGCTTATTTTCGCTAAGCTGGCATTCGCAGTTTGTCCCAAATGTCGGTCACGAGTTTGTATATTTCTTTCGATAGTGCATCTGCCACCTCTTAAGCTATTCAGCTATTATTTCATGTCTCGCTAGATATCCTTCTCCTTTTTAAGTATTTTCATTACGACGACCGTCTGACATACGGGAATGTATCGACGTTGTGAAATTTACGTTGTTCCCGAATTTTAAACTCTGCCCACAGTATTCCTCCTAGTGTCTACATCTTTTTTTGTTTCCAAAACTGTGTTTGCATTATTATTCACACATCAAAAAAGTTTTGCATCACCCCGGTTCCCAGAACTCTCAAAGACAGACGTTGACTGTGAATATTGTATCAACAACACAGACCCTTTGACTGTTCAGAGATGTCACTAAACCCGCCCAAAGACATAAAGAACCTTGCATGATCAGCGCCTATTAGACTGAGGGGGTCTGATAACCGATCACTTCCAGTCATTCCACCAGGAAGGAGTTCAACGGCTCGTGTTGTCTGTAGCTCAACCATGCCTATATGATCAATACCGCGATTCTATCGCGTCTGCAATGTTACTTTGTGACAGGAAGGGCTCTCAACAAGGGAAGTGTCCAGGCGTCCCGAAGTGAGCCGAAGCCTTCTTTTTCGGCCATGGAGGAGATAGAGAGGGACAGGAATTGTCGATGACATGCCTCGCTCAGGACGCCCAAGGGCTACTACTGCAATGGATGACGTCTACCTGCCGGCCGTTGTGGCCGAGCGGTTCTAGGCGCTTCAGTCCTTAACCGCACTGCTGCTACGGTCGCAGGGTCGAATCGTGCCTCGTGCATGGATGTGTGTGATGTCCTTAGATTAATTACGTTTAAGTAGTTCTAAGTCTTGGGGACTGATGACCTCAGATGTTAAGTACCATAGTGCTCAGAGACATTTGAACCATTTGACCTCTACCTAAGGATTATGGTTCAGAGGAACCCTGACAGCAACGCCACCATGTTGAATAATGCTTTTCTCGCAGCCAGAGGACGTCGTGTTAATTTTATGACTCAAACTGTGCGCAGTAGGCTGCATGATGTGTAACTTCACTCTCGACGTCCACGGAGAGGTCCACCTTTGCAACCGCGACACCATGCAGCGCGGTACAGATGGGCCCAACAACATGCCGAATGGACCGCTCTCGACTGGCTTCAAGTTATTTTCACCTATGAGTGTCGAATACTCTTTCAACTAGACAATATCGGAGACGCGTTTGGAGGCAATCCGGTTAGGCTGAACTCCTTAGACACACTGTCCAGCGAGTGCAGCGAGGTGGATGGTCCCTGCCGGTTTGGGGTGGCAATCTGAGGGGCACACGTACGCCGCTGGAGGTCATGGAAGGCGCCGTAACGGCTGTAAGATACGCGAGTGCCATCCTGCGAGGCATTCGTCTTGATGGACGGCATTTCGCGCCCCGATCGTGTAAATCTTGTGAATTACTTCCTTCGCTTGACTAGAGTGGCCAGCATGTTCTCCAGACATGAACCCTATCGAACATGCCTGGGATGGACTGCAAAGGTCTGTTTATGGACGTCGTGACCCACCAACTACTCTGAGGGATCTACTCCGAATCGCCATTGAGGAGTGGGAAAATCCTGATTAACAGTGCCTAATGAACTTGTGGATAGTACGCCACGACGAATACAGGCATGCATCAATGCAAGAGGACCTGCTACTGGGTATTAAAGGTACCGGTGTGTACAGCAATATGGACCACCACCTGTCAAATTCTTGCTGAACCGAGGTGATGCAAAACTTTTTTTAAGTGTGTATTAAATACCATAAATCGATAGTATAGGCTTTATCCTTTTCTGTAGAACTTAATTAACTTGTTAACATTTGGTCCATTCCCTGTACTTCTACCTTCTTGTGTTCTTTTAATTAGACTCTCCACATGTTCTTCCTTTTTCTTATCAGAAAATCCCCTATTAGCCTTTCATATGCTTCTTTACCTTCGTTGGAAACTTCCTGTTGCTGCTTCTCCTTCGCTACTCTTCTTTCATTCACTTTCTGCTCACATTCTTTTGACAACAACGGGTTTTTCTTCATGCTTTTTCTTTTTCAGCACTTTTCTACTGCTGCTTCTTCCCGATTTGTATTATTTCCCACTAAATTAAAGTGTTAATTACAAAAAAAAAATTCCTTAACTGTTTAAAAGAGGAAAACAGTTAATGACAAGAAATTCAACGAGACAAGAAGGAAAAATAGATGAGGAAAGAAAATCTAGAAATATCTCGCTAAGTGTGGTGTAGGACCTGTCTATGAATCAAGTTCCATGGCGCTACTATTTCACAGTTGATTACAATATTCAGTGAGCAACATCATAAACTAAATTAATTCATCTCGTCACTTGTATACAGTCACCCCTCCCACTAACATTATGTCAACCAGCCCAGCTACCTTACATCCCTTCCCACGAAAACCCCAACTTTCGTAGTACCTGCTGACACTCACTGCTGTAAACAAGGGAGTTGTTCAGGAGACCAAAGTGAAGGACGTTGAGCGGAAACTTGACAACGACAAGATTCGAAATTGTCAAGGTCATCCGTACCTAGAGGAACACAGATCGCACATGCTTAGTCCAAACATTTTCTGAACTGAATTCAACAATCGATGATGTCATTACCTAGCTTCACGTTGACCATGCGCGTCCTATGACCAAATATCTCCTTCATAACCGGGAGGCCGACTGCAGCATTTTTTAAATTCGTTAAGGGTCTCCTTGCCTTCCTCTTTACCACATCAGCAGGCTACAATCGTGCAAAGGGGTAGTATTAGCTGTATTGTGAAAGACAATAGAAAACGACGGTGAGAGGGTGAGTGTAGCGAGGAGGACAGAGATGGAGGCAGAAGGAAGAGGGGACTGGAGACTGGGTTTCGTCGATTCGTAACCAGACTGAGGGCTTTCGACTGCTGCGGAAAACAGGGAGAGGCCGAGGAAGACTTGGTTGTCCGGTCCGGAACACTTTGCATACATCGGCGGCGCCGGCGGGCCATTTGTATTCGCGGCGCTGCGTCCGCGCCTCGGCGAGGGGGCAAGGAAATGCCTCGTTACAGTAGATTGGCTTTGTGCGTGTGTTATGGTTTGTATGCGGCTGCTGCCCGGCGCGTCGTGCGATCGGAACGTCCGCGGAACGCCTCTCGTCGCAGCTTCCACTTTCCCCTACTCTCACTGCCCGTCGTGTCAATAGACGCCTCCCGCGCCGCTAACGGAATTCTGCTCCCTCATCTCTTAAAGGGGTGTGCCTCAAAAGGTGGCGGGGACTCCCTGGAATCTAAATTTCTGCCGTCAGTTGATATTACGCCGTTCCTCAAATCTTTTTAGTGTTATTTAGCGGGCGTGCTCTGGGACTGAGGCGCACCTCATTACTGCCCATCGAGTATCCTCTTTTATAACTCTGTATTAGCATAAAAGAGGACTGCCAAGTATTATTTTTTATAGAACTACTTTCTCAACCCAATAAAGACTTACGTGAAATTTACGATGGAATCAATGCAATACTCAGCAGAGAATGCTGGCTAGAGACTAGGGAAACTAAAACGAGAGTTCTGATGTACTTGACCATTTAGGACAAGATCTAGCTTATCTACAGTTTTGTGAGAGTATACTCCAAAGTTACTTTCTGGTTCCAGGTAGAGAGCACCTTGTATACCACTGTCATTTCAGCTGCAGTGACTTCAAATTGTATTCGTCCAACCATAGCGCAATCATAAAAATATAGCTAAGAAATGAACAGTAACTATTTACGTATATATGTTAATATAAACATTTAGAAGCAAAACATTTTTTGGTTTCGTATGACGTTTACTCGTAAACAAAGCCCAGTTACTTAAAATCATGAGGCAGCTGATGTCAAACAAGTACTCTTCTAGTAAACAATGTCCCAGTTAGGTTCCCGCACTGACACGCACCCGTCTCCCTTTTGTTATGTAGTTGTAATCCATACACTGTGGTGGATATTTCCCTTCCTGTTGCCAAAGCCGTTGATTCACATCTAGACAAAATAGCCTGAAAACGTCCAACGATAGCTGCGAGGTCAGCGTGGTAGATTCCTAACCGAAGAGGCGTGAAGTCGATTCCCAATCGGGGAGGAGATTTTTCTCCACTGTAAGACTGGGGGTTGTGTGGTCCTTACATTCATATGGTCATTACAGACATGGCACTGAGCACTATGGGACTTAACATCTGAGGTCATCAGTCCCCTAGAACTTAGAACTATTTAAACCGAACTAACCTGAAGACATCACTCACATCCATGCCCGAGGCAGGATTCGAAACTGCGACTGTAGCGGTCGCGCGATTCCAGACTGAAGCACCTAGAACCACTCGGTCACATCGGCCGGTCATTGCAGACATGGAGGTAGACAAATAATACTATCCTAGTTGAAGTGGGAGGCACCTACAACGGTCAATAAGTGCGTTTTGACTATCAAAACAACTGACATAAATCGCTGTACTTGTCCTACAGATCTACGAATACAGGGAAAACTCTTACATACAAGTTTAATCCGAACAAAACGTGTGCAAACTAATCACGAAGCGCTCGTATTGCAGTTCTATCCGCAATGGCAAAACGACGGCTACTTAGAGAAGTCGATAATAATCAAAAATTAACCGCTTCAAGATTGCCTTTGTGGCCGAGCGGTTCTAGGCACTTCAGTCCGGAACTGCGCTGCTGCTATGGTCACAGGTTCAAATTCTGCCTCGGGCATGGACGTGTGTGATGCCCTTAGGTTAGTTAGGTTTACGTAGTTCTAAGTCTAGGGGACTGATAGCCTCAGATGTCAAGTTCAATAGTGCTTAGAACCGTTTGAATCATAACCGTTCCAAACATTTTTCCACAGTTTAGATCCATACAGGGAAATGTGTTCGACGTGGAATGTAAGAAGCGTGCTTTCTGAGGACGATATGAATGCCGAACAGCCCGTAGAAAACAATACGCCAGTAAAATCAACACAAGAAAGAGACTTCCATTTGTCAGATAGCGTAAATCATACGGCTATGATTTCTGGAATAAGGTTGCATGTACCAGAGTCGCTCTGAACTGTAGAAGTCAAGTGGGCGAGTAACAGTCTCGAGGAATCAAATTTGTAAACTTGAAGTGAGAAATACAACAGCCTCATTAAACGTGGAGGAGATTCAGTAACTCTCTGGGACTCCATGAGTGCAAGTAGTATGAAAGATCTATGCATATTAATAGAATTATAGACGACCAAGTTTCGATAAACGACCTAAAAGCACGTCTATCCGGAAGTGTAAATGATATAGGTGTTTCAAGGGATTATTTTTTAAACAAGGTAATGATCCGAAATATACAGCTCTACTCGTAGATGCAGGGCTACGACTGTGGTATAACACTTCCCGTTAGGTGGTGACATCTCAGCAGTCTGTACACGTTAGTCCAATAGAGAATTTGTGGAATGATCCGTGCACAATAAAAGAAATCTTCTGATATCAAATAGAAATGATCTAAAACAACTCTTTTCTATAGCAGGGATGTAAAATTATAGTGCAAACAACAGAATCTCTGGTGGAATCTCAGCAGTCTGCACATGTTAGTCCAATAGAGAATTTGAGGAATGACCCGTGCACAATAAAAGAAATCTTCTGATATCAAATAGAAATGATCTAAAAAAACTCTTTTCTAGAGCAGGGATGTAAAATTATAGTGCAAACAACAGAATCTCTGGTGGAATCCATGCCAAGGACAATGTAAAAGATGATAAAGAAGAAAGGCGGGCCTACAACGTACTCACCATAATATTGTATGTTTAGAGTGTCATTTTCAGTATTACAGACAAATGCTTATTTTGCGTATTATATTTCATACCTTTACTTTTAGATGTTTAACGATGTTCATGAAAATAGAGATCCGTGTTTCTTTATTGTATTCTCTTTTCCACTAATTAATAAAGAATTATATGTCCCATTTGTATTTCATTTTAACAATTTTCCACTATGTGTACACCCTTAAGCGAAAATTATGTATTACACGAGTACTTTTTGAAATGTGTGTATTTCTTGTTCCTGATGTGAATGGTGGGCTGAAGATCGCTTGTTTGTAAGTTTCCGAATGAGATCGAAACTCTTCAACTTTAATTATATATTCTTTTCGCGAGATGGAAAAACTGTAAGTTGGCTGACACTTCGAGGAACCTTTGTTTTTCGAATTTTAACAGTAAATCACATTGTAATGCTAAACGTCTCTTTCGTAACGACTGCCACTGGAATTGATGAAGACCTGACTGATGTTTTCAGGCTTATTAAACCTAACCGCAATGAATCGTGCTGCTTTCTTTGAATTCACTCTACTTTCTCAGTCAGTTCTTTCTGGGAAGGGTCCCAGTACGAGCAGTGATACTCACGCAACTGTCGAACTAGAGTTCTGTAAATTACACATTCATAGGCTGAGTACACATTCTAAGGATTTTTGTAAGGTCTAATGATTATTAGTCTGATCTAAAGATTATTAGTCTGGCATCTGATTTTTCAACTATGAATGTTACGTGCTCATTCCAATACAAATCTCCCTTAGATAATCGATGGGAAAAAATTTTTCCAATGACTGTTCATAAAATTCATTTCCTGCGTCAGTTCTGTATGACCTTAATATCATCTGACATTTCGCATGTCTAACATTGCGTCTTATCTACGAACATACAACAGCATCACTTGTGAATAAGTTATCGAATAGGTCACTTGTGTATCATATGAGGAGTTACTGTCTTATGCCGTAAGGCCTAAGCCACTTACACGTCTGACGATTTCCTCCAGTCGGTTTTTCTCAATCCAGTCAGACAGTTTACCCCATACACTGCGTCTGAACTATTTAAGTGCCAATGTCAGTCGATTATCTCGTAATAACCATTACACGTATCTAATCTAATCGGAGAGTAAAATTTAGTTTCTATTCCTTTTCTGTATTAACTAGCTTTCTGCTCCTAGTTCTATGTTAGCTGTACTATCGTTTGTAAGTTTGACCATTCGGTGGAAGCTTCTGCATTTCACTATTACAGTATTCAGATTTTATCTCTTTGTTTTGTAGTGTTGAATGCTACTTAATGTGGAGGAGGCCCTTCCGGCAGCTATTGAACGCACTGGGTGTGACCGGCTGCAGATAGTAGCACATGTCGGAACGAATGACGCCTGCCGCTTGGGTTCTGAGGCCATCCTTGGTTCCTTCCGGCGGCTGGCTGATTTGGTGAAGACAACCAGCATCGCACGCGGAGTGCAAGCTGAGCTTAATATCTGCAGCATAGTGCCCAGAGTCGATCGCGGTCCTCTGGTTTGGAGCCGTGTGGAGGGTCTAAACCAGAGGCTCAGACGACTCTGCGACTATAATGGTTGCAAATTCATCGACCTCCGTTATTGGGAGGAGAACTGTAGGGCCCCCCTAGACAGGTCAGGCGTGCACTACACACCGGAAGCAGCTACTAGGGTAGCAGAGTACGTGTGGCGTGCACACGGGGGTTTTTTAGGTTAGAGGGACCCCCCCTTGGGCGAAACGATAAAATACCTGACGGCTTACCAGAGAGGACATTATCATCGTTGATAAAGAACGTCCGTCCTCAGAGACCAAAAACAGGAAAAGTTAACGTAATATTGGTAAACTGCAGGAGTATCCAGGGCAAGGTTCCTGAATTAGTATCTCTTATTGAAGGAAATAGGGCGCATATAGTATTAGGAACGGAAAGTTGGTTAAAACCGGAAGTGAACAGTAACGAAATCCTAGACACAGAATGGAATATATACCGCAAGGATAGGATAAATGCCAATGGTGGAGGAGTATTTATAGCAGTAAAGAATTCAATAATATCCAGTGAAGTTAATAGCGAATGCGAATGTGAAATAATCTGGGTTAAGTTAAGTATCAAAGGTGGGTCAGATATGATAGTCGGATGCTTCTATAGACCACCTGCATCAGCAACCGTAGTAGTTGAGCGCCTCAGAGAGAACCTGCAGAACGTCGTGAAGAAGTTTCGTGATCATACTACTGTAATAGGGGGAGACTTCAATCTACCAGGTATAGAATGGGATAGTCACACAATCAGAACTGGAGCCAGGGACAGAGACTCTTGTGACATTATCCTGACTGCCTTGTCCGAGAATTACTTCGAGCAGATAGTTAGAGAACCAACTCGTGAAGCTATCGTTTTAGACCTCATAGCAACAAATAGACTGGAACTTTTCGACTCCGTGAATGTAGAAGAGGGTATCAGTGATCATAAGACAGTGGTTGCATCAATGACTACAAGTGTAATAAGAAATGCCAAGAAAGGAAGGAAAATATATTTGCTTAACAAGAGTGATAGGGCACAAATCGCAGAATATCTGAGTGACCGCCATCAAACGTTCATTTCTGAGGAAGAGGATGTGGAACAAAAATGGAAAAAAATTCAGGAACATCGTCCAGTACGCCTTAGATAAGTTCGTACCGACTAAGGTCCAAAGCGAGGGGAAAGATCCACCGTGGTATAACAATCATGTACGAAAGGTACTACGGAAACAAAGAAAGCTTCATCATAGGTTTAAGAGTAGTCGAATCATAGCTGATAAGGAAAAGCTGAACGAAGCGAAAAAGAGCGTAAAGAGAGCAATGAGAGAAGCATTCAACGAATTCGAACATAAAACATTGGCAAACAATCTAAACAAGAACCCTAAAAAGTTTTGGTCATATGTAAAATCGGTAAGCGGATCTAAATCCCCTATTCAGTCACTCGTTGACCACGATGGCACCGAAACAGAGGACGACCGAAGAAAGGCAGAAATACTGAATTCAGTGTTCCGAAACTGTTTCACTGCGGAAAATCGTAACACGGTCCCTGACTTCAGCCGTCGCACGGACGCCAAAATGGAAAATATTGAAATAAACGATATCGGAATTGAAAAACAACTGCTATCACTTAGTAGCGGAAAAGCATCCGGACCAGACGAGATACCGTTAAGATTCTACAGTGATTATGCTAAAGAACTTGCCCCCTTTCTATCAGCAATTTATCGTAGATCGCTGGAAGAACGTAAAGTACCTAGCGACTGGAAGAAAGCGCAGGTCGTTCCCATTTTCAAGAAGGGTCATAAATCAGATGCGAATAATTATAGGCCTATTTCGCTTACGTCAATCTGTTGTAGAATAATGGAACATGTTTTGTGTTCTCGTATTATGACGTTCTTAGATAATACAAATCTCCTTCATCATAACCAACATGGATTCCGCAAACAGAGATCATGTGAAACTCAGCTCGCCCTATTTTCCCAAGAAATTCACAGTGCCGTAGACACTGGCGAGCAGATTGATGCCGTATTCCTGGACTTCAGGAAGGCATTTGATACGGTTCCGCACTTACGTTTAGTGAAAAAAATACGAGCTTACGGAATATCGGACCAGGTTTGTGATTGGATTCAGGATTTCCTAGAAGAAAGAACACAACATGTCATTCTTAACGGTTCAAAATCTGCAGATGTAGAGGTAATTTCGGGAGTACCGCAGGGAAGCGTGATAGGACCTTTATTGTTTACAATATACATAAATGACTTAGTTGACAACATCGGTAGCTCCGTGAGGCTATTTGCAGATGACACGGTTGTCTACAAGAAAGTAGCAACATCAGAAGACTCGTACGTACTCCAGGAGGACCTGCAGAGGATTAATGCATGGTGCGACAGCTGGCAGCTTTCCCGAAACGTAGATAAATGTAATATAATGCGCATACATAGGGGCAGAAATCCATTCCAGTACGATTATGCCATAGGTGGTAAATCATTGGAAGCGGTAACGACCGTAAAATACTTAGGAGTTACTATCCGGAGCGATCTGAAGTGGAATGATCACATAAAACAAATAGTGGGAAAAGCAGGCGCCAGGTTGAGGTTCATAGGAAGAATTCTAAGAAAATGTGACTCATCGACGAAAGAAGTAGCTTACAAAACGCTTGTTCGTCCGATTCTTGAGTATTGCTCATCAGTATGGGACCCTTACCAGGTTGGATTAATAGAAGAGATAGACATGATCCAGCGAAAAGCAGCGCGATTCGTCATGGGGACATTTAGTCAGCGCGAGAGCGTTACGGAGATGCTGAACAAGCTCCAGTGGCGGACACTTCAAGAAAGGCGTTACGCAATACGGAGAGGTTTATTATCGAAATTACGAGAGAGCACATTCCGGGAAGAGATGGGCAACATATTACTACCGCCCACATATATCTCGCGTAATGATCACAACGAAAAGATCCGAGAAATTAGAGCAAATACGGAGACTTACAAGCAGTCGTTCTTCCCACGCACAATTCGTGAATGGAACAGGGAAGGGGGGATCAGATAGTGGTACAATAAGTACCCTCCGCCACACACCGTAAGGTGGCTCGCGGAGTATAGATGTAGATGTAGATGTACTTCCTGCAATTAGCGGCGATGACATTCTCCTTAATCCAGGCCTATGGAGTTGTTTGTGTATGCACATTAGACTGTCTATACTACCACATTAGCAGCTTCCTGCGTGTTCTGCATGCATAAACTGTTGAGAATGTCTTATAAATCACTACCTGACGGTGGAATATCCCACATCCGAGATTGTCATTAATACTCTGTGCCGCTGGTTTAAGCCAACCACACTGCTTCAAATGAAAGCACTACTACAGGTCACCTTCACTTCATGCACAAAGCTAGCTGTCTGCATCAGCTTAACCAGTCAAGGATGGCTATGGCCGTGGCAAGCATAATTCGCTCAGATATAACCATAGCCAGATGTACCCTTTCTGCTTGATGGTAGTCAATGCGGCCTTCTCCGATCCTCGGACTAGCCCACTGGCAAGCCTTCTGAGGGGGCTCTGGTCTTCGCTCCTAACCTGTCTGCCATTTCTCTAAGGGGTCCATCACAGGTCTAATGTTGGCGTCTCCAATAATCGGCAAGGAAATCATCAGTACTTGTCCGGACTTTTCAGGGAGATAAACCTCGGTCTCGATAGACGAAGCGCTCTATGCTACCTCAGTTGGTCTCAGTAAAGTACAAGACCTCAACATCCTCTTCTTCGAAGGCGCAAAGGACACCAGTGTAATGAGTACCCACTTCTTACCGCCACCAAGCGATTTGTGACCCTCCCACTCTTTGCCATTCATTCAGTTGAACGTGAATCAGCCATGGCCGAGTATCTGAATGCACTCTGAAACCAGGGGATGCTAAGTCATAGTTTCTGACAGGTGCCTCATGGTCCATGCATCTCATGGCAGCAGCAACCACTTATAAAAGTTTTCTGACAGTGACCAGCAGCCACTGCTCCCATCATACTTACCTGAATTGATCTATATAGGAGATACGTACTTGTAACCCAAGAAATCCCAAGACACGACCTAAACACTGCTGTTACACTACAAAGTCGACTCACGCGACATTGTTGGTGATATGATGTTCAGTCTGAAATCTGCTATGAAGCAGCTCTCTATTGAAGTTTATCCTGTGCAGTAGCCATGTCTATGTATAACTACTCAATACTACACATACCCCCTCAACCACCACCACCACCACCACCCCAGCCACTGTTCCAACTCATATACATTCTTTCGTCCTCCAGTATGTGTCCCACCAACTGATAGCTTCCTTTACTCTAATAAAGCTCAGATATTTTCCCCAAATTCTATTCAGTGCTCCATTAGTTTTTGTTCTACCCATGCAATCTTTAGCACACTTTCATAACACAGCATGTCGAAAGCTCCTGATACCTTGTTGTGTGTAAAGTTTGCAGTCCACGTTTCGCTTCCGTACAAACCAAACTCCAGCCAGAATATTTTGAAATCGACTTTCAAATTTTTAAAGTTTAATTAGATAACAACACTGTCATAATCTGTTCCAAAATCTGCAAATGCTATCAACCTAGGTTTGTCTTCCTACAGTCAATCGTTTAAGACAAGAGGTGCAGTCAACATCTCCTCGCACGTTCGTACTCTTTTCTGGGAACCAAAATCGCCTTCCCTAAGATGGATTCTATATATCTTTCCATTTTTCCCAAGAATAATCATGTTAGTATCTTGCAAACATGACTTACTGAACAGATACTTCAGTAATATTCATGCCTGTCTTCAACTGTCTTTTTTAGAATTGGGTTTATTAAATTCTTCTTCCGCCAACGGCCTTGCCGCAATGGTAACACCGGTTCCCGTCAGATCACCGAAGTTAAGCGCTATCGGGCTGGACTATCACTTGGATGGGTGACCATCCGGTCTGTCCAGCGCTGTTGGCAAGCAGGGTGCAGTCAGCCCTTGTGAGGTAAACTGAGAGCTATTTGATTGACAAGTAGCGGCTCCCGTCACGAAAACTGACAACGGCCGGGAGAGTGGTGTGCTGACCACATGCCCCTCCATATCCGCATCCAGTGAAGTTTGTGGGCTGAGGATGACACGGCGGCCGGTCGGTACAGTTGGGCCTTCATGGCCTGTTCGGACGGAGTTCAGTTTTAGTTTAGTTTAATATTCTTCTTCAGCCCTGAGGGCATTTTTCCTGTGACATATAACTAGCATACAAGTTGGAAATGTTTTGAGGTGATTGCTTCCTCCAAGGACTAAATAACTAAGGGAATGTCGTCTATTGCAGATACCTAGTATGGAATTATGACGGTAATTTCTTTTCTCACAGCAACTTTAATCGCATCTCATCTTAGTCTGCTATGTCTCCTAATTCCTTTTCGTTGAATAGCCCTTCTATGTATTCCTTCTACATTTCAGCAAATAATCCTTTTGTAAGTGCTGGCTTGCCTTCTGAGACCTTGATATTATCACAGTCGCTCCAGTTTGCTCCAGAGGATTCTTTAATTCTCCTGTAGAGGATGTCTAGCTTTCCCGTGCTTCCTCAGATTTTCAGTTTTCATCTAGTCATGTTTGGTGTGTAGTTCTGTACAATCTGTACACTTTATTTTTAAAAGTCAGCATAAAAGTCAGCATTCCATTTTTTCTGATTCATTTTCTGTGATTATATAGTTTCTTCTTTCCCAGTTGAATTAATTATCTTAAGAATTTGACGAGGATTTCTACTAGGACTTGTAATTTAACCTGTAATCCTCTCCTGCTTTCATTATTTCATTTCTCAATGGTAACCATCCGTCCTTTATTTTGTATGACAGTTAAATATCTTCTCAACAGTCCGCCTGCTTAGCTGGGTGGTGACGTGCTTGCCTCCCCTGCACTGAGCCTGGGTTCGATCCCCAGCTGGGTTGCAGATTTCCTCCACCCGGGGTCTGTTGTGTTGTCCTTATCATCATTTCATCCTCATCGTCCGCCGCATATAGCCCAATGTGGCGCCAACTAAGATAAGACCTGCACTTGGCGGCCAAATCCGACTGGACATCCCGGTCAACAATGCCATATGATCATTTCATTTTTCATCTACTCAACATACAACATCAGTCAGACAGAAGGAGGCAAATATTAGGATCATTGATACGCAATATAAATATTTGAGGTACTGGTAGGATTCGACAGCTGATATTAACTGATACCGTATGGCGTTCTCTTCACAAGGTAACGGAGACTGCAGAAAATCTCCAGCACCACATGAATTTCAATAAGTTGTTCCAAATTCAACTTATAGGTAGGTTATTGCTTTGAACCGTACCTTCAGTGTACCCCTGTTGTGAATACTGAGTTGGGACTCGTGTTAACGATATCATCGTAAATGTAAATCAACAGATATCATTTTTTATGTATCTTCTTTCTCTTATAGCATTTTCTGAGAACGGTTTGGCACCAGACGATGTGTTTTTACGTACTTATGACCATAATAATAACATATCAAGGCAATTTGCACCACTAGTTCACCATGTGGATAAATTTTGTGAAAGAATTTAAGTTCCGGAAAAGAAACATTATTATATGAGAATAAGACTGCAGTGAAGAGACCGCAAACGACTTGGGAGATCAGTTGGACGGAATGAATAAAGTCTTCAAAACAGACGTAAAATGAACATCGGTATAAGAAAAATAAAGGAAATGTTGTCGGTTTAAGTCAGATGAAGATTTCCAATTCACAATAAATTGGCGAGGAATCCCATTTTCGGAATTTGCTCTACAATCTTGATCGTATCTGGAGTTTGGACTTGTTTTTAAGTTATTTCTCTGAAAAACGTTGTCGATTGTCCCAGAGAAAAAGAATTATTTATGTGTTGTGGTGTGTGTGGTGTGCGTGTGTGTGTGTGTATGTGTGTGTGTGTGTGTGTGTGTGTGTGTGTATGTGTGTGTGTGTTTGTTGGAAATAGTTTTTAATTTATTTATGGAAAAATGTCGCCGATTGTCCCAGACTATAAACAATACTTTGTATGTGTGTGTGGGGGGGGGGGGGTTAGGTGGGGGGGGGGGGAGTATGGTGGGCAGGTCGGTATGGGTGTGTGGGCTCTCGTGCCCAAAGCTCTGTTCTTTATGTTTGACTCTCGCTTGCTACCGAATGAAGAGAGCGGTTTGGACTTTTAATACTTGGTGCATGTAGTACAGAACATTCGTTTTTGATGTCCTGACGCTACAACTTCATTGCTGCTTCCTGTGGAGCCGGAAGCTTTTCAGTTAGATTGTATTCTTTGTAGGTACTGACTATAAAATTTTTTGCTGTTTTGAAAGACCCTTTCAATGTATTGAGACGGGGCTTGATTGCGTGGCAGTGAAATAAAATGCGATGTCTCAGCTGTGGCAGCAGGACTGAACACAAATCGCTGTAAAGTTCCGACAGGTACTATACATTTTTGGAGAGAGCAGGGAAACGCTAGTACTTCCGACAGTAGTATACTGTTCTGGAAATCTCGGGAACAAACTAGGTAAAGTAACATAACATATTACCTACTAGGTGCAAGTGATTGAAAATGTGAGAGAACATTGCCAGATGCCTCCCAGTCGTGCACACAAAGTTGGACGTCACACGGCGGGAGATCAACGTGGCTGTAGTACCGATCTGGGGGAAAAGAGAATGGGGTTCACCCAGCAACACGAGCCAGTTTTAAGGAAAAGACATTGTGTGTCAATCAGCGAACAGCTGCGGTACACTGCGATGGTAATCTTCATCAGAATATTACCTTAACACAGGCAAGAATTGTAGGGAAACAGGAAGACGGACCAAGTGTGAGGAGTGTTGCCAAAGAGTTTGATATTCACATACAGGGGCAAAGTTCGAACCACAAACACTGGTGCCCGAAAGTGAGGAGGTAGTCGACCACAGTCACAGCGAATTAGCGCTACATTGTGCAGAAGTGACCCACGTCAAAGAGCGGGTGCAATTGCAAATACATTTAACAGGATTGCAAGGCACACAGCCTCTTGCTCCAGGGAGGTGTAGCTACTGCATGGGGGTGTTCTCTTTGCCAGCGACCAGTACGTTGCCTTCCGCTGACACCAGTACATCGGCCGCACAGTTTGCGAAGTTGCCTGAGGCATAGGGACTGGACCAACGAGGACCGAGGTCGAATGCCTTTCTGATAGTGATTCTGGACGTAGGCGTACCTCCATATCGCGAGAGATGGGAACAAGTAATGATCCCAGGAGCATTGTTGAACAGGATGGTTTTAGTATTCCAGAAGTTATGGTGTAGTGACACGTAACGTTGCATGTACGGTCTGATCACCACAGCTTTGAGAACGGTACAATCACCTTTCAGCGTTGCTATGACAACGTACTCGTTCCCATGTGCGTACGTTTAGGGGTATATTAGGCAGCGACTTCATTTTAGGGTTCTT
Source organism: Schistocerca americana (assembly GCF_021461395.2). Taxonomy (NCBI): domain Eukaryota; kingdom Metazoa; phylum Arthropoda; class Insecta; order Orthoptera; family Acrididae; genus Schistocerca; species Schistocerca americana. Next base: position 98,446,167 of record NC_060124.1, on the reverse strand, counting down.
TATGTCAGTTGACAAAATCAAAACCGTTATGGGATCACTTTGTCGTTCGGCCGTCTGTCTATCTGTCCAACTGTTAAAGACACCCTTCTTCTCACGAACGGGTGGAGGCATGAAGCTGAAATTTTTCTATGCTAAGAAATACGGTTCTTTGCAGGCAGTGCGAATAATTTAAGCTTAAAAGTAAACGCAGTCAAAGTATACGGCCTTATATGGAATATATTTTTATACTCGCTAATTCACTCAGAAAAACCTGTTGCTATGCTATATGTACGCACGTCAGTTTTGGTGGTCTCCAGGTAAAGCGCTTGCCTGGAAACCGAGAGGTCATGGGATCGCATTTGTGTGAGGTCAGGGGATTTTCAGTATTCGTTTTAACCTAGGCTTCCACTCACAACAATACAACAATAACTTCGTGTGGCTCAAAGGGCTGGTGCAAATGTTTCTGTTGGACGCCAATTCGGCAACTTACACGTGTCATTAATAGATCCCAGCTCCCGAACTGGGGAAAAGGGGACTACAATTTATCGTGGAATCGGAACCGCGTCTTGTGTCTGGCGACTCTTCAGATAGTTAATTAATACACAGTTATTGTTGTTGTCTATATACATAATTATTTTATGTATGACAATGGGCTGTCGCCTTGAACAGTACAGGTGCAGGAGCTCTTCGAACGAGTAGATATTCGATGAATGCCGGTTCCCATGACTTAAATCACCGGGAGCACGTGTGGGATGCGTCGGAGAGACGTAATACAGCACGTCAACATGCACAACGACCATCGAGCAGTTGACATCCGCTGCTGGAGGAATGGTACGCACTTCCACAAAACTCCTTATCAGTCTTGTGCTTACCACGGGAGAACCTTGCAGAGCGTGTTCTCCCGTCCGCGGTGATCGCACACCGTGTTAAGAACAATGTCCCGTATTTAGTGATGTCCAGGGGACCACAGTAAATTATTGTCTTTGAACAAAAGTGCCATTTCTCTTCGTCACACTGCGTATTTCCTTCAGTTATCTTCCGCATTGCCAACGACCTTACCGCAGTGGGAACACTGGTTCCAGTCAGATCACCGTGCTGTCGGGCTGGGCTAGCACTTGGATGGGTGACCATGCCGTCTGCCGAGTGCTGCTGGCAAGCGGGGTGCACTCAGCCCTTGTGAGGCAAACTGTGGAGATACTTGATTGAAAAGTAGCGGCTCCAGCGGACGCGAGAGAGGTGTGCTGACCACACGCCCCTCCATATCCGCATCCAGTGACGCCTGTGGGCTAAGGGTGACATGGCGGCCGGTCGGTACCGTCGGGACTTCCAAGACCTATTCGGACGGAGGTTAGTTCAGTTTTTTATCTTCCGTATTATTCTGTAGTATGGTCCAAGTTTCGTCGAGATACGTTACTTGGTAGCGACACCCCATGTGAAAGTTACTTTCGTTGTTAAAAAGTTTTGCACACACTAGTGCACGATGTTGTTAATTTGATCAGCGTAATCATTATAAGATCCTTTGTGCACGACGTTGAGTTCATATGCGAAAAGTAAAGTACTGTTTTCTCTTCTGTTGTGTGGCTAGAATCTCTGTCACGAGATTTTCTTTAACATAATGTGGTTTACACATCAACATTCAATAAGGATTCGAACTGAAGAGGAAGAAGTTGCAATCGCAGAGGGAGAACGTTGTAACTTGCCTCTTTTAGTGAAAAGTTTTGTGGAACCTGTTCTAATCAGGCTAATAGCAGCCAAAAAGATATAAAGGTGGAGAACGTGCCAACATGTTTGGAAACTTTCCCTAAATGTAATTGAGAAGCGCTTCGCTCTAGGTAGTCTGCTTTGAAGATACACTATAGGGAAATAATAAATATTTATGAGACTCTCAGTACGAGTGGGAAGAGTTTTAAAACACTATTGGAACGTAAAAGTAACGGCCCATTATTAAATAAATATAATGCTGACATGTACACTGAATTTAAGGCTTTCGTCACCAACATCTCTGCTGGAATAAATAAAATTCCTGGAGATTTATTGGAAGAAAGGATTACGTAATTATTCATTGTAAAGTAACAAATTGTTCTAAAGGAAAAATTGTATCAATAGGAAGATACGTTCTTAGGATTCCAAGAAACTGTTAATATTTTGTGAGAAATGCACGGGAAATTAAGTAGAGTGTCCGCCAATAAACCTTGTATTATTCTGTTCTAAACTGGTAGCTATCTTAAGAGTACAATTGGTGAAGGTAACTAACATTTTCTTATCCTAGAAATGCCGATGATTACATCCAGCCTGCCCAATAACTGCATCATGAATTACAGAAACTAAAGCACACCTGTAGTTGCAATTTAACAAAGGAAGAAAGGTCACCTACAGCTATGGAAGCAGTTTATCATTGCCGTACAAAATTATAGTCGAAAAAGTAAAAAGTAACTGTACAAAGGTGAGTGAGTATTTAAAAGAATCACAGTAGCTTATGAGTAAAATTATTTGAACTATTTGTTGAGGAGAGAATGTAGATAGCTTGACATGGCTCGCGGTAGACGTATAAGCTTAGATATCACGGACATCAGTTGTAATGGTTGTAAATAATACGATC